>NW_006239338.1:395229-413326 GCF_000226075.1 Solanum tuberosum | reverse complement strand
TGGTATTATACTTTTTTTTGTTTTTTATTTTACACAAAACCTATTGAGAAAAAATAAAATATTGTTATTTATTTATTTTTTTAATACCGACATCAAGAGGGGTATTTTTATTGTAATTCATTTTTTCCGGGAAAAATGACGACCTCCAGAGGTCGGAATTTGTTTTTCCCGCTTTATTTTGCATAAAAACCGACTACTTGTAAATACCGACCTCCATTTGAGGTCGGAAATTTTTAGGTCGGTATTCATTGTTTTTTTAGTAGTGCAAGTTTGATCTCTCTGTGATGAACTTGCCACTGCTGAAGCTCTTATGTCCAATGAGGAACTGATTGTCAAAATCCTCACTGGACTGGGACCTGAATTCCATGAAATATCTGCTATTATCTGTGCAAGAGATTCTACTATCTCTTATCCAGAACATTATGAAAAGTTACTTGACCGTGACCTTTTCATCAAGCATGAAGAAACAAAGAAGCCACTCTCAACATTAATTACTATTGTTATTGCACGACAAACGAACATGCATCCTCGCCAAAGTAACACCTCTAACAGGTGTCCAAATGCAAATTCCCCCAATACCAACCAATCATGGCGTGCCCAACCATGGGGTAGTGGTAAAAATAACCAACAACATTTTGAAGTGCTAGTTGTGTGACCATCCTGGTCATTCTGCTAAGGTTTGCAGATCACAATCACCTACAAGCCCGGGTAAACTATGTTGCTCACTCTCCAACTCGACAGGATCCTTGGATTGTTGATATAAGTGCTACTCATCATATGACATCTAATTCGTAAAACTTCACTGATGTGCACACCTACCATGGTCTAGAGGAGATAGCAATGGGGGACGGTAACACTATTTCAATATCTCATACCGGTAACACTAACCTAAGTGTATCGAGTAGCAATTTAAGCTTCTCAATACACTATGCTCTCATTCTATAAAAAAAAATCTTCTTTTTGTTTCAAAATTTTGCCACGATAACCATACGTCCATTGAATTCTTCCTTTTTCTTATTTTGTGAAGGATCTGAGTACGGGGGCACCTCTATTTCGCGGGCAAAATGGAGATGGGCTATATGAGTGGCCATCAGGCAGTGCATATCATTCCTCTCAATACAATGTTGTTGTTCCTCTACATATGTGTCACCGGCGTTTAGGCCATCCTAATCATCATACTTTAAACACATTTTTACATCAGTTTTCTCTTCCAGTTTTACACTCTAGAACCGCTTCCTTTGTAATTTATGTTTTCTAATAAAATGCGCAGGTTACCTTTTTTCTGAAAATTCATTACAAAGCCAATGACCATTGCAAATAATTTATACTGATTTATGGGTCCATCTCTTGTTTTATCAATTGATAACAAGAGATATTATGCCTTATCTGTTGACCAGTACTCAAAATACATGTGGTTGTTCACTATAAAATCAAAAAAGGAAGTTTTTGAGGTCTTTCAAACTTTACATCCCTTACTTGAGCATCGGTTTCAAACCAAAATTATGTCTTTCTATATTGATGGTGGTGGTGTGTTTCGAGGTTTATCTTCACATCTGAAAACCCATGGTATTGAAAACTTCATGACACCTCCATAAATGCTTCAAAGAGTGGCATAAGTTGAACACAAACACAACATGTTGTTGAGACTGCCAAAACCTTGTTGCATCAAGCCTCACTTCCCTCATCTTTTTGGAGTTTTGCCTGTCACCAAGAAGTCTAACTTATAAAATATCTAACCACTCCAAACTTACAAAATAGATGCCCCTATGAAATTTTATTTCAAGAGGGTCCAAAGTATGAACCCCAAAGAAATTTTGATTCTTTATATTACCCGTGGCTTAAACCATATGCCAAAAATAAGATAGAGCCAAAATCTAATCCTTGTGTATATTTAGGATTTTATAATAAATATTACTGCTACCAATGTTTTGATCTCATCAAAAATAAATTGTACTTATCCAGGGATGTTCAGTTTTTGGAAGACACCTATCATTTTCATGATATTTTTTCTAATCTAAATGTAACAAAGCAGTGTTATCGCTTGGAAAATTTGTTCTGATGTTCTACATGTGACTAATAAACCATCAAGTTTAGCTTTTTTTCATCCACTCCCAGATGCTCTGGTCGTGCACTCTCCACTACCCAACTCAACGCCTGCTGGATCAAAAGGTGTTTCTATTACATCAGGTAATTCTCAGAATTTATCCTCTCCTTCATTTCCACCCACCATTACACCACCATCAAATAATACTCAACCCCCACCATCATCCAGACCATTAATCACCTATCAACACAGATCACCAACAACTAAGTACCTCAGTGTTACCACTCTCTTCCCATATACCACCCATAACCTACCTTCTCGGTCATTTGATGATTACCATTCCCAACCTGCACTTGCTTTGAATACATCTGTTCCTTCACTCCAAAATAAATAGCCATAAATCCAAACAGTATAGTGCCAGTGGTCAACTCTCCTCATCATTTGTTCCTCATACATATAAACAAGCATGTCATTACCCTCACTGGAGAAAAGCCACGCAAGCTGAATTCGATGCACTTGTTAGGAATTGGACATAGGATTTGGTTTCAGTTGCTTCTTCGAAGAATGTGGTTGAGTGCAAGTGGTTGTTTTATATAAAACATAAATCTGATGGTTCCATTGACAAGTATAAAGCTCGACTTGTAGCAAATGGATTTATCAGAGTCCAGGCTTAGACTTCCATTCCACCTTCAGCCCGGTAGCCAAACGAGTTATTGTTCAGTTTGTATTTACCATTGAGACGCAGTACAACTGGCCAATCCATCAAATTGATGTCAACAACGCATTCTTACAAGGACGCCTTGAGGAAGAAGTTTATATAAGACAACCACAAGGATTTGAAGATCAAAGTCTCTCCACCCATGTCTGCAAGTTAAATAAACCAATCTATTGCTTGAAACAGGTCCCCGAGCTTGGTACAATTAGCTCAAAAATTATTTGCTAATTGTTGGGTTTGTCAAATCCCAATCTGATTCTTCTTTATTTATTTTGCATAATTTTGGATTCACTGTTTATGTTCTTATCTATGTGGATGATATAATCATCACTCGAAATCAGATTCGTGGGGTTTTTCATACACTAGATGGTTTTTCCACTCGTTTCTCCTTAAATGACCTTGGACAACTCCATTATTTTTTAGGTGATGAGGTTATCTTTTCTACTGTTGGTCTTGTTTTGTCCCAGCACAAGTATATTATTGATCTTTTACACGATGTTGGCATGCTAGGCAGTAAAGGAGCTCTTACGTCTATGACTTTAACTACCATTTTGATAGCTTCACTGAATGATCCTCCGGTTGATGGTACTCTTTATAGGTGGGTATTTCGAAAGTTGCAATTTATCATTTACATGTCCTGATATTGTCTTCACAGTTAGCAACATCTCTCAATTTATGCACAATCCATGACAATCTCACTGGAAAGTAGTCAAGTGATTACTTCATTATCTTCGTCACACCTGCCAATATGGAATACAGATTGTCAAAGCTCCCTCTTCTTATTTGGTTATTTATTCTAATTCAGATTGGGCTGGTGATCCAAATCACTTTTACCTCTGGCTATGTTACTTTCCTTAGCAACACACCAATTTCCTGGTCCTTCAAGAAACAATGCTCCGTAACTCGACCCTATACAGAAGTTGAGTATAGGGTTGTGGCTGCTGTTTTTGTAGAAACCAACTGGCTCACAAATCTTCTTCATGAACTTTTCTTTTACTTAAAGGAGTTCCACAGGTTTTCTGTGACAACATTAGCACTACTTACATTTGTTCCAATCCGTTTTTCCATAGAAGGATGAAGCATGTCGCCATTGATTTTCACTTTGTTTGTGAGCAAACTCACAACAAGGATATTGAAGTTCACCACCTTCACTCAGTTGATCAAGTGGCTTACATACTTACAAAACCTCTTCCCAAAGCTTCTTTTGTGCAGTAATTTTACAAGTTGGATGTTATTGATACCACCAACTTGTGGGGGCATAATAACGGATTAGAGTTAGCTAGTAGTGTCTGCTCTTTAGGACTCTGTTGTAACTTCCTCCTTGTATTTAGGTTATAGATAAGTCTTACTTTTTTCTTAGTTTATCTCTTGGTTGTAGTAATATAGAATCAATATATACTTAGTCTACAATCAACAAAACACATCGTTCCTTTCATTCTACTGACAACCTTATACTTCATAATTGGCACCTGATCTAACTGATTGTCAAAATTGCAAGAATTTCCATTAAACATTTCAAGAGTTTCTTCAACCTCCATCAAACCACTAGAAATAGATGTATTATATTGTATACCAAAGATTATCACCGATGATGATAATGAGTTGTTGAACAAGATTCCATATGAAAAAGAGGTCCAGGAGGTAGTGTTCATTATGAGCAATGATAGTTGTACCGGTCCTTATGGCTTCAATGGATGTTTCTATCAGACTTATTGGGCTATTATCAAAAATGACATTGTGAATTTCTTTTCAGAATATTTTAAAGGAAAGGAGCTCACTAAGTATTATACTCATACTTGCCTAGCTCCAATTCCTAAAATTGACTCTCCTTCCAGATTTAGTGATTTCAGGCCTATCAGTCTCAACAACTACACCAACAAGATCATCTCAAAAATCTTCTCCAGAGGCTTAACCCTATGTTGTCCAGGCTTATCACTAAGAATCAAAGTAGTTTTGTTCCTAACAGACTTATTATAGAGAAGTGATGATTGCTCAGGATATTGTCCATGATATTGCCAAACCTAATAGGGAGGTTCTGGACAAATTTGGCTTCAATACTTTTGGATTAATATGATTAAGAGAATTATCTCCAATAATTTTTACTCAATAATTATTAATGGTACTTGGCATAGTTTTTTATCTTCATCTCAAGGGCGGCGCAAATAAGGAGACCCTCTCTCCCCTCTTTATTTATTCTTGCAGTTGATGTTCTCTCAAGATCCCTCATCACTCTGAATGACAAGGAAGATTTCATACCATTCTCAATGAACAATAGAGGCCCCAAATCAATCATTTATCCTATGTTCATAACATCGTCATCTTTAGCAGTAGAAAATCACATACTGTCAAGATGATTATGAAACAAATCAAAAACTATGAGAAAGCATCAGGGTAATAGGTAAATAAGGACAAAATGTTCTTCTTCACTTTCTCTAAAACGAGTCCTTATTGTATTAACATTCTATGAAATTACACTGGCTTCATTGATAAACCATATCATCTTACTTACCTAGGGTGTCTTATTTATGTAGGCAGAAAACTAATTGCTTACTTTGATAACACAATGAATAGTTGGAAAGGAAAAATGCTTTCATATAGTGGAAGGATGGTTCTCATAAAGAGTGTTCTTTAGTCTTTTCCAACATGCACCCTCACTTCTCTTAACCCTCCCAAAAGATTCATTGATCTTGTTGAGAAACACATTGCTAGATATTTTTGGGGATCTCCTACTGAAAAAAAGAAGTATCACTGAGGTGTTTGGGATAAACTTTGTTTCCCTAAATATGAAGGTGGAGTGGGCCTTTGAATCCTCCAAGACATAACTACACACTTGCCATAAAGATATGGTGGAGATTGAGGAAAAAATATTCTATTTGGGTTGAATTCATTCAAGCTAAACACTAATCCAGAAAACACATTGTCCAAAAATATGGTCAAAAGGAAATTCTCAAGCATGGAAAAATCTCATATGGGCCAGGTATAAAGTAAAAGATAGCATTAAATGGAACATCAACTCAGGAAGTTCAATTTTTTTGTGAGATTCATGGTCTAACCTTGGACCTCTAGCCAATATTCATCACACATTTGAGGTCAATATGGCAAGAAACTAGGTCAAAGATATCACACATGCCTCAACATAAAGAGAGGAAAAAGGTAAGTGTGTTAAAGCTAAAACATATACACACCTCATATGTCACAATGTCACCACCCATCTCTTCGAATGAGACACTGCATACTTCTCCAGTTACAGATTGAATAGAAATTTCCATTTCTTCTTGTTGTAAGAAATCCATTATCTTAAATACAATGTCCTGCGTAATAGATAATAGGTATGTATCATTTAGTAAAGTCAAACAAAAAACAGCACAAGACAGGAACTTCAATTCAAGAAAAAAATTAAAAAAAGAAGTTTGATTATGGTATGATATAAATATTTTTTTTAGTTACATTTGACTTTTATATTTTAAGAAATGGAGCTATGAGACCCATAATAATTCTCTCATTATTCATTGCTTTTTCTTCACGAATCTACACAGGTTATTCACCTTCCTTCTTAACTTCAAATCCTTTAAGTAATTCGTTAAAATGCAAAAGATGAAAAATAGTATATGTTTCGAGTCCAAGGAAAAACAAGAATTGAATGCACTAGAAGATGTTATGATAGAAGGGTCATGATCTAGCCTACGCAAATAAAAGGAATATATAGTCATGATTGAACGAAACACACAAATAAAACTCTGACGTGTCACATGAATTGATGACAATGCCTTATTTATCTCATGAAACATAAAAAAAAAAAGTAACTTATCAAGAGCATAAGTTTATTTTATCATTAGAGCGTCAATTAATTTTTGTATAGTTTGGGTCTTTTATTTCATCCTTGAATACTTGTCCATCAATTAATTATTGACGTATCAACCCAAAATACATAACAAGGAAGCCAAGCAAAAAAAAAAAATCTTCTTATATGAAATTCAAAACTCAAGCTTGTTGCAATAGCAGAATACCATACAGGTTAAACTAAGCTTTGTAAATCATGCTATGAAAAATACATGATTTAGGTTTAGGCTAAAGATTAATAAAAATATATATATTTTTACCTCCCCAATGTTCACACGGATTAACTTTGTACCAACTACACCTGACAACCATCAAGAAAACTCAATAATCACTAATTACATCAATAAAGTTTTAAAAATTTATATAAATAATCTATACAAGCTAAATCTTCTCAAATTAGAACAAACAATGAAGACATAGATACCAAAGTTTTCTCCATGATTCAATGAAATTTGAGCGGTGTTAACATTAGCAAAAGAGTTTCTAGAATCCATAGGAGTGAAATTTGTTTTCGTTGTTAATCAATTAAAGAACTTTATTGAGAGAGGAAAAAAGTTTTGTGAATTGTAGGATTTTATCATTTGAGTTTAGTGTGCAAGTCACAGTTTGACCAAATTTCTTATTAGGATTTTCCAAATATAAATTCTTTAAATGTTTGCACAAATAGTCTCCTATATTACAGATATTTAATTTGTGCTCCTACGTTTTAATTTGTTCTTCAAAAATATAGTTATACGGAAATTAAGTGTAATAGAACATTGATATGTTTAGGTTATCGCATGAGATTATTATAAATGTGTTTAAATTTTATGTCTAACTAGTAAACTTGTCCGCTTTCGACATTAAAAATTAAATATACATAGTACAAACTAATCTCTTCTGAAATTTGAATATTTAGATATATTTATAAAATATAAAAACATAGAAGATCTTGTTGAATTTCGAATTAATCTACTTCTAAAGGTTGAATATAAACATAAAATTAAACAAAAAGAAAAAATAAGAATAAAAATGGCTTTGAAGAAATCAAAACATGCTATACAAAGAAGCTTCCTTTTTATTCATCTCATCATCAGTCCTTAATGCTCTATTTTAAAAGAACAATTTATCAATTGGATCCAATCATTGGCCATTTTGAAAAATAATGTTTCACACACGCAATTGAACTTCGGCCTTAGCAAGCTAAACATTAATAATCAAATATTGAGGTTGATAATTAACAATAGACAAGACAGAATAAGAGACACTATTATTACTTGGTAGCTAAGAAGCACAACGAATAGAGTTCACTTAGTGCTAATACACTGCCTTCCTTTATTAGATTATAGAATCTCTTAGTTTTTTATTAGAGGGTTTGAACTCCAGCTCAAACTAGAATGGAAAAATCCGTATTGAGATGCTTTTTTCTTCAACGGAATTTATACACAGACATTGACGAAACTTATTTTTCTAGAAACATCTTGTTTTGCAAGACCTTAACTCAAGGTGTCGAACATTCGAATATGGAGATGTATCACCTCAAAAAATTCTAGGTTAAGACTCGAATCATTCTTCATTTGTGAATAAGATCGTACCGAGTGATTCTTAATTTTTCTTAGGTGTTAAGGTCAATTCTTTAGTGTGGGAATTATTTTGGATATCAATTAAGGACACTAGAATCCCTTAGCACAAAGTTGAGTTGGAAGCTTTCTTATCGATTGAGTTTTAATATGAGATTTTACTTGGGTCAACTTCAAACTGCTGGTAAAAGCTTTATCACTCTTTGTTAATGTGACGTATTTTTATTGCCATTGAAATTTGTGTAGTAGTAATATTTTTAATTACTTTCGTGTAATTTGTTATAATTTGAGTCTAGAAAATCACAGTACACAAGAAGAAACTAAGCACAAAATATGTATAACATAAAGGTGTTTATATATTATTACTAAAAATCAGTTTACAAAATACAGAAAGTATATATAATAGTGTTATACCCAAATTGCATTAGCCCTTATAAGCAATTGCTTGAGCTTATTGCCCCTCAAATTAAGGCTCATTATCTCATTAGAACCACCAACTAATTCCGAACACATTGGCACACTAGGCTTACAACCTAATTTAACCAAAGCTTTCTCTATTTCCATCCCATTTGGAAGTTCATCAAGCTCGTAAACTGTAGGGTTTCAATGCTGTGAGATATGCAACAACTACTCTTGGTGAAAATTACCACTGGACTTTCTGCTCCAACTTCATCACTCTTTCCATTGTAGACAGTAAAATTCGCGTCGAGAAAATAATAATCAAGAACGGAAAATTATGCAACAATCATTTTATTGATTTAAAGTACGAGTTTTACAATCTCTATGCTTCCTCTGAATTCTTCTTTTCAAATATAAATTCAAGGGATCTTGAGCTCGATCTTGAATTCTACTTTAACTTGAACTTGATTTTGATCTTGGATTCAACGGCTTTGGAGCTTGTTCTTGAATCTTCGATGAACTTGAACTTTAATTTATCTTGATCTTGATCTTGACTTCTAGTTGAATTCAAGGGCTTCGAGCTTGATCTTGACTTCTAGTTTGAATTCAAGGGCTTCGAGCTTGATCTTAAATCTTGTAGTCTTGATCTTGATTTGTGGATTTGATGAACTTGATATGGACTTGAACTTGATGATCTTGATCTTGAACTTGATCTTGGATTCAAGGGCCTTTAGAGCTTGTTCTTGTCACGCCCCGAGTTTACACCCTGGACGTGGTCGGCACTCGGAGACCATTGTTGGACCCAAGCGAACCCTTGGCCTGGATACTTAACTCAGCGGATGACTTAACTTAACACAATATAAGTTCATAAAACAGCTTAAATGATAAAATCTGGCTAAAATGGCAACTTATGTCTCAAAATAGAATATCTGTAAATACATAGATGAGATACTCATAACTACTGTCTAACTGTCTATGAAGCCTCTATAATACTGAGATGGATGTTGGGACAGACCCCACAATATCCTAATAAAGAAAAAAACTAGGAAAAGCGAATAAAAAAATCCTCTGGAATACAAGGAGGCTCACCACTGACTCTGGAGTGCTACGACTAGATCAACGGCCCGCTGGATGTTGATCCTGGTTACCTGCGTCTGCATCATAATAAGATGCAGGAAAACTGGCATCAGTACATTAAATGTACGAGTATGAAAGTTGGAATGCTAAAACAACAACTTAAACTTGAAAGGAGTAAGAAGGAACACTTACCTTGGCTCTGTACAACTCATGAATAACTGAACTCAATATAAAGCAATAAAACACATGTAATATATGTATAAAGCTTGTAAAACAGTGTAAACAACTTAGTTCGTTAAAGATAAAGCAATAACAAACTCAATTTTTACTTATATATAAAAGTAATATAACTTTTTGTGGGAGATTCTTTACCGACAACCACCATTATGAGCCCTAGTAATGGTTACAACGTTTTACCTCACGTTGCCCAAAGACCAATCCTATACCTCGCCATGATATAGGACCTTACTTAACTTAGTGGATCCACTAGCTTAACTTACGTGATCATCTAAAAAGTATGACCCGTTAAATCTCATGTTGGCTACATGGTTCTGATGGAGAGTTGAGTTAATATGAACTCGCGTCCCCAATTCGGTGCTCAATACTACTCCCAAAATATACTTTAGCTCATATGTGTTTTAAACACCTCTTTCTTTAGTTTGAGATAATTGCTCAAAGTTTAGCTCAAAGGCCCTCTTGGAATCGATGTTCCCTTTACTGAAAACTAGCCCAAAGGCTCTTTTGGAAAACATAGTTCCTTTCTTGCTCAAATGTGAAAACATTTATAAACTTCTTTGGGAATACTTAGTTCCCTAATAACTTTTGAGAAATGAACTCAACTCTTTACTCTTTACTTTACTGGAAACTTGAGCCTTAAAAAGAAGTTTAAACATTTAATAAAGACTCTTGAAAACTTTAAGAAACTTTGCTTTGACTTGCTTCTTAACTTCTAGACTTGACTCTTAACTTCTTTGACTTTGATCTTAACTTTCCTTGAATTGGATTATGGATTCAAGGTTCATGATCTCATGTTTATGGATGATTTCATGATGTTTAGATGTACCTTAGAGTGTTAGAATCAACTAGGAAACATAGGTACATCACTTAGGAACTAGTACGAAAAGGTGGGGAACGAATGGGGAGAACTGGCGTCCCTGGCGCTCTGAGAGGCGCGGGGCGCCATCCCTCAAACTTCAGAGGACCAGCTGGGGCGCGCTGGCTGGTGCGTCGTGCGACCTGTTCCTCAGGCAAATTTCAGACGAACTTTCGGTCTCGTTTTCTTATCCTAAATCGTTTTAATCCTATTCTTTTTCCCAAATTCACTTTAGATTCATGTACCCAAATCATATACACAAACTCTAACCCAAACAACTCAAGGGAACAAAACTTTAACATCAAGAAACTCCTTAATCCCCAACTCATATTCAAGAACGAAATCAATTCAAGAACAACTATCATGAACATCAATTTCTCAATCATTTTAGGACGCAAATACGTTGAATTACACATGCTTGGCGCGTGGGTGAACTAACCCAATGCTATGTGATCTCACGTACCTTAATAGGGATCACCCCCGACAAATTCCACTTCAAACGCTTGACGTTCTTGGCGAAATCTTGGTTTTTCTCCCTTTCTTTCTAATTCTTTTCTCTTTTCTCCAAGCCATAAGCATATTCTAATTTCCCAAAACTGAATTAAGTTCTGTTTTTATCCCAATAAATCCCTAAAAACGAATTAGAAAATTAATTAGAGAAAAGACTACTTTGCCCTTCCCTAAATCCGGATTGGGACTTTCCTCAATCCAACAGCCCAACTTCCGAAAGTCATATCTCACTCATACAATGTCAAAATCGTGCAATCTCGACGGCGTTGGAAAGATCTCTCCAAGGGATTTCCAATCATATCAAGATCTGATCCTAACTAATCCTGAGCTAGGATTTATGGTCGTTTGAAAATGGCCAAAACTCACTTTCTTAACTTAGACAAAATTTCCAGATTTCCTTATTCTTTCCAAAATAAATATTTTCATATTTTAAACTCTTTATAGTCGTTTCTAGGTGCGAGATGTTACAGTTCTTGAATCTTCGATGAACTTGAACTTTATTTTGATATTGACTTCTAGTTGAATTCAAGGGCTTCAAGCTTGATCTTGGATCCGGTGGTCTTGATTTTGATCGTTCTTGATCTTGATCTTAAACTTAATCTTGAACTTGAACACTTGAATTCTTCAACTTCTAGTTTGTAGAGAAATTTGTGGCTTTTGATCCATGAGCTTTCTCTAGCTTCTTGTTAGAATTCTTGGTTGGTTTTCTGAATTATGAGGACCCCTATTTATAGTTTTAGAATAGAGGAGTTGTGATAGGAATAGGATTCCCTTCGGCGCAATCAAGTTGAAGTGACATGGCATATGGGCTTTATGGAGTGGGTTTTAATTAAATCCATATTTATTGAATTTAAATAATTAAATCGATTATATTAATCCACAATATTCATTTGGACTAATATATTCATGAATTTAATATAATCTGAATTATTTTATAAATTTATATTTAATAAATTTTAAATAATTACATCCATATTCAAAAACTTCAACTATATAAATAAAGTGTAATATATATGCTTTGCTAATTGCTAGTGTTTTCGTGAAGGATGAGATTGTTTGAGAAATCTTAACTTGAATCTATAAGGGGCTAAAAAGGTGGGGTGTATGGGTGTGGAAAAAGTTGACAAACTAAATTTCCCATAAAGGCATGACTTATTCCAATTTAGTTTGTAAAAAACTACTGATATATAATGTAGTAAAACAAATGATATATAATGTAGTGGATGATTTGGCTAATTATCTAAAGCATCACAGTGTAGACAACATGGCCCTCAAGCATGATAAGAAAATCAAAAAAGTTATTCACCCCAAAATCTTTGTAATTGACGTAAGTGATGTTTTCCCTTTTAGTTCCGTACTTGCAGTATAATAATGGTGAAAATAGCCAACTCGCTAATTATGCTCACCTACCATCGATAGTCATCTGACCTTACAAACTTGATCTCATGTAAATGGAGTTCCTAAGGCATAACCGGAGGAAGAATTATTTTATATAAAACTGATCCATTTGAGATTTTATAGCTAATTTTATCTATCACGCTAGACTTGTAAATTTGTGCAAAACTTGTATAGTTTTTGCCAGAATTTTAGTTTTTGCAAAGCAGTTATTGGTTGCGATTTGGAACAGTGGATCGAGCTTAAGCTCCCCTAATTAGCTTTGTAATTTTATTCATATTAGCATTGTAATTTTATTCATCAATATAAAGATCTCGCCCCAGCGATAAAAAAAAAATTAAAAAAGAATAATAATGGTGAAAATGTTAATAAACAAATTTAAAGTAGTTATATTGTACTATATTATACCTTTTCTACTATTTTATTGTAGCTTGATATGCCATTGTGCTGATATCCATGCACGCGGAATATTCCAAACTTTTTCCCATTGTAACATATCTTTATAGTGGCAGCCATTATGATAGATCAAAATTTTGTGGCAATTATTTAGAGCTAGAGCTGTTTGGATTGATTTAAAAATAATTTTTAAGTTAAAAATAAAAAATCAAATTGAAATGACTTAAGTTAAAAAAATAAAAACCTATTTTTTTATTTTTTGACTTATTTTAAGTCATTTTAAACTTATTTTAAGTCATTTTTGACTTCTTTAAGTTATTTTTTATATTTGACAAATATATATATTTATCGACAAATAATATAGTATGAGTACTTATAATTACCAATATTCTATATAGATATTGCTAAAGACTTTAGCAAATCTGAATGTAATAACTCACCTCAATTGCCATTAAATATAGTGGCAATACAATAAATATTAGAAGAAAAAGTTTATTGTCACCAAATGTTTATTTAGTAAGCTTAATAAAGAAATCCAACTAATTGAATAGTATCATATATATTCGCATCAATCTTTTAGATGTTGTAAAATGAAAATCTTGATCAGAACATATCTTATGGACATGCGCATGCATATTGTACAAATGGAAGGAATTTTAATTTGGCTAATACTTAAAATGGCTCAAGGAAGAGAAAAGGGTCATTGTTATCTCGAAAGGCCACATATTTCATATCGGTTGAGAACATAATTAAATAATAAAAATGTGTTTTCTCTAACAGTTTAAGCTTTTAGATGAGATGGTCACACACTTTAACAATATTCGTCCAATGTATAAAACTATTGTTTGGAATGACGGTTTACATGGTACCATATAGAATATTATAGAACAGCCACAACAATATGAGATAGTTGATGTCACGACCAAAAAGCTGAGGTCATGATGACGCACACTCCGAGAATTTCAAAATGGTATGTAAGTCGAAAGAAATACATATACGAGACTCCCAAAGGGAATTAAGTCATGCCACAAATGATAGAAACAACAACAAAGAATATCTTAAAACCTGGTGGCATAAGTATAAAGAGCAGCATCTAATGCATTTTTAAAATCTGAAATACATCTCAAATCTTCGAAAGGAAAGTTAAAGACTTTAAATGATAGATGAGACTAATGGTGATCTGAAAGGCGGGATCGAGTTTGCAAGTTCCCTTCTATCCTTACTGAATTATTTTTTGGACTTTAAGGATAAGGATAATCGACTATCGTAGTCCTAACTCCTAACCCTTTTATCAGGGCCGACTCAACAACATTGGGGGCCTAAAGTGAAATTCAAGAGAGGAGCCCTAATATTATTATTTTCATCATATAACTTTTATTTAAAATCTAATTTTCTAGCTATTTTAGATGCAAAGTCATTAGGTACTGTTTTATAATCGATTTGTGTTAATAATTCATTTTCAAATGATAATAAAGTTAACTAATTCAATCTCTCTTGAGACATTGTTGATCTTAAAGAAGATTTAATCAATTTTAATTACGAAAAAACTTATTTCGGCTGAGGCAATGGTTACAGGAACTGTTAACATTATTCTATAAGCAATATGTGTATTTGGAAAAGAATCAAGTCTTTTATTTGATTGAGTATTTTCATTAGATCATTACCTTCTACTTGTATTATTTCTCGTCACACTTTAAATTTAAAAAATAAATCTGAACCATCAATATCTTAATAACTATTACGTGTTAAAGAACGTTCAAGGTTAAGACAATATTTTTTAAAATTCTCATCATCTAGTGATCTCAATATTTTACCATTAAATGAGAAATCAAAAATATTTTCATATGCTTCAATTGGTCCAAAACTATTTTGAAGTGAAAAAATAGTTTGATCTATTCTACATATATAAAGCAATCAACTCTAAAAGATTCTTCAAGGGACTTTGTGATTTCACTATCCATATTTTCATCAAATTGTTTCTTAAGAAATTCAGGTTTATTTTCATCTCATATGCAATTCCCTTGGTAGAAATTATAACACTCATAGTACATATAATTTATTTATTTTAAAAATAACATATATAAGTAATTGTTTTAAAAAAAATGGGGCCCCCAAAATATATGGGGCCCCAAGCGATGGCTTTAGTGGCTTAGGGGTTAAGACGGCCCTGCCTTTTATTCACACGGTTATTCAAGATTTTATTGTATTTATAAAAACATTACATGCATTGTTTTTATAAAAGATTTTAAATGCTCAAATAAAGTTATTTTGGTTTAACACCACTTAAAATAAGTCGATCCAAATAGACGATCTTGATTGAATCAAAGTTTACACTCTTGAATCTTTAGAAATTAAGCACAGATATAGTAATGAAGTGATCAACATATAGAGATGCTAATAATATTATTTCTTAAAATCAGTTAACAAATACATAAAGTATAAATTAAATGGGAGAAAAGAGATCAAGAACAACAACTAGCTACCAGTAGATTAAATATTCAATAACTGGCTAGCTATCTATTTTTCTAAACGATCACAAATATATAGTTTTATTATAATTATACCCAAATGGCTTTAGCCCTTATAAGCAATTGCTTGAGCTTATTGCCCCTCAAATTAAGGCTCATTATCTCATTTGAACCACCAACTAATTCTTTCCCAATGAACACTGCTGGCACACAAGGCTTACACCCTAATTCAACCAATGCTCTCTCCATTTCCATCCCATTTGGAAGTTCATCAAGCTCGTAAATAGTAGGATTTGCACCAAAACTACGAATTAGGGTTTCAATGCTGTGAGATATGCAACAATTACTCTTAGTGAAAATCACCACTGGACTTTCTCCTCCCAACTTCATCACTCTTTCCATATTCAACAAGTTCGGAAAAAAAAAAAGCTGTTATAATGTTTCTTTCTTGATGATTGAAGGAAGATATGTTTTGAGAAATTTGAACTTAAATGAAGCTATATATAAGGGATTAAAGGTGAGTGTGGGAAAAGTTTATACGTAAAATATCCAAAGTATTTTGGATCATTATAATTAATTACACAAAAAAAAACATGATATTTGGCTTATCCTATCCACCTGGAATCGTAAGCAGCATAATTTAGACAACATGGTCCTCAAGATGGAAAAGGAAATCAAAAAAGTTATTCCCTAATATATGTATATTATTAATTATTTGACAAAAAAGTTTTCCATTTTTCTAGTTCTGTATATTATTGCTTACATTCTCGTAAAATAAATATGATTTTTTCTCTTATTTGGAGTAGATGATGAGATTCAATGTAATTGTGATACATTAATTAGACAAATTCTAATGGTGATGAGATGTTGGGTATATAAGAAAACAAGTTTTTCTACGTCGGCAAAATGCTGATAAGATGTTGGGTATATAAGAAAACAAGTTTCAGACCTTTGTGACGTGTTTTAAAAACGCACAAGCCTAGGTTAAAAGCGGACTACAATATTATTAGTGGGTTGAGCCTTTATAAATAATATCAAAGCAACTCAACATGTAGTTGGGCGATGATTGGGCAAACTTCAGCGTTCAACTGAGTTTAGGCGAATATCACATTTTTAAGATTATAATGGGAAAACCCTCAGCGAGGACGCCATAAAGGGAATTGTGTATGTGTCACCCTTACTAAATCACGATCGGAAAAAACAAGAGATGTTAGATATATAAGGAAAAAGTGTATCCCCTAATTAATGACAAATTTTAAGGTTGTCCAAGCATAGATCCAAATCGAACAGTATCACTAGTTGGCGGGGACGATACAGATGGTATCACAGTCAGTTCTAGTGCAACCTTGAGCGATGGTGGGACAAACATCAATATTTTTGATAAATCACACATCTTTGAGATGATGGTGGAGCAAACCTCAATATGGACACTGAGTTCATAGGTAGGTGTATGAGAGCATTCAGTAATGCTACTTACAGAAAATGAATGATAAAAATTACTCCCTCAATTTTACTTTGGGTGTCTTATGGTTTGATTTTAATTAATTTATAGTCTTATAAACTAAAGTATTATTTAAATTCAAATGTTCTTTGAATATTTTAGCCTTAAAAATGTCTTGTAGGATGTTGGTTGTAAAATTTACTAAAAGTTAGAAGTGACATTCGTTTAAGACAAACAAAGTAAAATAGAGGGAATAGTAAAGGTGAATCTATAACGACCTGGTTCCGTCGTTATAGAAAATTCAGCAGGAAAAATTTTTGGGTCGGAAATTTTTTTTGTAGTAACTTGAAATTTTCAAACCCAGTCCAGCTTTGGACGAAATCGAAGTCATTAAGGTGTAGAGAAATATGATAACAATCGGGGGATCTAATTATGATTTTGATTACATGAGTACATAGCTAACGCGTTAAGGAATCCGTACGACTTTACGGAATTCAATTCGGGTGAGTAGAACTCCCGAAACTGACCTTGGCATGAATGAGTAGTTTCTGAGTGTCGTTGGTTAAAGGCGTGTTGTGAAATGGGGGTTTTGGAATTCTTTAAATAGTTCACTGTTTCGTGCAAGCCGTTTTGACGGTGGTTTTGGTCGCCAGGGCGAGGCCGCTGTAGCGGGCTAGTGCCGTTGTGGCGGACCAGACGCGACTTAAAGTCGTAAATAAACCCCAAAAATGTTTTATTCTGTATTTTTCAAATTTGAGAGCTAAGGAACAAACCCAGGTATTTTCTTGACGGTTTTCCACCATTCATGAGGCTAAAGGTAAGATTTTAACTCTCCGAATCCATTTTTTTCAATCCGTAGAACGTAATCTAATGAGTAATTATCGATGGGGGAGGGTTTTGATCTAGAACCTATGGTGGAAACAGCCCTAATTTGGATACTTGGGATCATGGGTATGATCTAGGGTTCATAGAATTGTTAGTAATTTGGGTAACTAGTGATTGTTTATTGATTCCCGTATTATATTGATTGTTTGTAGACCAAGAACAAGCGAAACGAATCCGGAAAGGGAAGGATCAAGTTTCTTAGAGTTTCAAGCTTGTTTCGAGGTAGGTGATGTTTGTGATTCTATGATTGTGTGATGTATGTTTGTTCTTGCTTC
>NW_006239338.1:387729-394996 GCF_000226075.1 Solanum tuberosum | reverse complement strand
TGGATCGGTTGCCACGTTTCGGCATAAATATGGGATCGGTTTCCACGTTCTGGCATAAACATTGGATAACTGTTTAGGTTTGGGTTCCATGAGAGGACCAGTGACTTGTCATAATTGTGTATCTTGAGAAATGTGAAGTTGTTCGTTGTTCATAAATGTTGATAATATTGTATATGTTCGATATATGCACGTGATTATATTGTTGTATTGATTTATGTATGTTACACTTAGTGGGATAGCCGTGTGATCCTACCAATACACTGTGGTTGTGTACTGATACTGCACTTGCTCTTTCTTTGTTGAGTACAGGGCATCTTCAAGCGGCTATTGACAGACCTCGCTTAGAAGATCAGTGATCGTTCGAATTCAAGGGTGAGTCGTTTCTTCTGGGCTGCCATGAGTTCTCTCTCTCGTGTATGTCCACATTTCGGACTTAGACTTTTCTAGTTAGTTATTAGTCCATTGGCTTGGGGTTGTATCCCTTCTTGTTTAGACTTTTGGTTCATTGTTAGATGTTTTGGTACATTGACTTTCAAGTTCTAGGTGTATTTTCCGCATTGTTAGTTGTTAGATCTTTTGAAAGTTTATGGGAACTTCAGTTTTAGCTATTATTCCTGTTTTTGTATCCTTAAATGCTTTAGTTTTTGGTTTAGTTGCTTGGTTTGGGTTGTAGAAGTGGGTTCTCCCACCGGAGGATTAGTGTGGGTGTCAATCACAACGGTCTAGGTCGTGACAGAATCCCAATATTTTCCCTTGTAAATAGATAATTGTAATAGCTAGCATCATCTGATAAAGAAAAATCAGTATATCCAACTAAGTAAAAAAACATATTCGCATCAATCCTTGTGTGATGTGGGGAAAAGAAAGATTGAGAAGATGGAATATTTGTATATGTTGTACAAATGGTGTCCACATTATAACTATATCCGTACTTGTACAATGACAAGAAGATATAGTTAGAGGAAGGAATTTAATTTTGTAGATTCTTCTTCTTTAGTTCACAAAATGATTTGCCCAAATTCTCTTTAAATATTCCTAACAGCTAATATGTAGAATGTGTGTATATATATTTATACTTATCATCATATCAAGTGATTCTCACAAAGAGAAAAATGGCTCAAGGGATAGAAATGGGTCGATATTATCTCGAAAGGCCATATATAGTTTACATGGTAGAGCTACAACATGAGAATGTGGCAAAAAAAATTATTGTTATTTTATGATGACACCTAATATATTTACTAAAGAATCAAGTTCTTCAGTTGCTTTAAAGTATCGAATATAATTAACGCAAGAAGTTTTATAGTGAAAAACTCCTTGGTTAAGGGAGTAAATGTTGAGTTTAAGCAAGGAGTGAATGGGAAATTGGAAATGTGGCGGAACTAATTTGGAGGGAAATGAAAAGTCATTGAAAATGAAAAGTCATTTCTCTTATATTGGTAGAAGAAAGAAAAAGTCATTTAATCAATCTCATTAATTAATTTCTTTTTTCTTAAAATTAATTCAAAATGTTAGTTAATTAATTTCGTGTAACGGAATTGCTTGAAAATTCGCGTAACTGTAAAGTCGCTCAGAAGGGACATGTTCCTTCCAAACAAATACTTCTTTTCCCAAAAGACACAAACGTTCTGGAAAGACATGTCTGAGCAGGTGCGTGCGTTCACACTAGCATAATGGTAAAGTCGCTCTCGTTGCTGCTTTTTGAGTTCGCTAGAATTATTGAAGTTTGAGATCGCTATTTCTTTATTAGTTAATTCGGTTTATCTTGGGAGGAATTAATCTACAATTTCGAGTACTTGAGGGGATTAAATTTCTTAAGAATAGTGCGTTTTGTGGACTCGGATTATTTATTTTATGTCTGTCTATTTCATCTTTTCTGTTTCTGTTTTACTAACCTGAATATAGGAGATAACATTAAATAACCACGACCTTTTCTTCTCTTGTAGGTTTAACCTCAATCTCCATTAAAACAAGAATGGTTTAAGGTTATAAATCTATAAGCGCAAAAGGAGGGTTTTGAGATTTAGGATTCAAGGGTTATAAATATGCTTAAAACTCTATTAATTAATAAGAGTAAAATGTTAAACTTACCATATCGGCCATTATTTTCTTAATAGGTGTGTCAAGTCAAAATTTGACGAGTAAAAAGAGACAGAGGAAGTAAACCATAACAAGCTAAGGACTAACTACTAAACTAAAAGGAAAAGCTCTAGAATGAACAAAAACTATTGCACCATATACAAGTCCGCATGGTTGAATATTTATTGAGTCCTCACCATCACTAGTACTATCAACTATGCTACAATTAATGTCAAAGGAGTGCTTAAGCAGCAATAATAATTTCACTTCTCTCGTTATATTTCTTTCCTCAATTAGATAGAATACAATTACAAAACAATTTGCATCTATCCTATGATGTAACCTCTAATTGCCTACAAATAGAGTAATTAATTAACTACACAAAACAAAGATTTTATGCCCTCTATAATTGAACAAATGAAATATGGCCCTTCAAGGTATCAACCAACATTTTTCTCCCTCATAGAGAATCAATTTATGATAAGAATAAAATAAAATATTACCCTTTTTATTTTTCATTTTATCACACACGTGGATTATATATATATATATAGAGAGAGAGAGAGAGAGAGAGAATCACCAAAGTTTGATACCTCTCATCCTGCTTTTCAAACAGCATGTACTAAGGATATCTTCTTTATATGGCAAATGCTTCAATATACTTCTATGTCAAGGAAAAAAAATTATTGGTTTTAAAGGACTTCTAGTGCAACTTCAATTGGTATCATTTGGCAAGAGGTATAGGTCATATGTCCCCCTCAATTGTAATAAACAAGCTAAGATAGGAGTCGAGGCTAAACTCTCCACTCCATATTCAATAATACTCGAATGGATGGATTTTTTTTACTTTTTGAAATGTAAATGTCTTGTAAAGCTAGTCTCTTTGTGAATTTAGAATTGTGTCATGTGAAATGTTACTTCTATTGAGATTTTTTAACTAATTAAGCATCGTGTCATGTGAAATATTACTTTTTATTAAAAAAAATCTTCCAAGACTCGAACTTTTGACTTTTGATGTATGGAGGGACCCTAACAATTATTATATGATATCCATCAGTATTGCTAAAGACACCTTGAATAATACTTTCTTTGTCCATCTTATTAAAAATAGATATTCATTTATGTTTATCCATTTTAGAAAATCAATGCTCCTCTTCTTCCAAGGCATTGAATAAATGAAGAGAGTAACCCTAGAAGGGGAAGCAATCTCTGACATTTTACTTATACTTTACTCCAACAAACGAAAATTTTCATACGGTTATAATTTGAATGGTCACTTTATTAATTTATAGATTTCTTTTATATTCATGTAAGTTTGATTTTTGAAAATTATAAAAATATGAGTCCAAGTTAGGTGGGTCAAGCTATGACTCATTGTTTTAGTCCATCTTTACCAAGCACATTTCAACTTATATATGGCAAACTCCTATTTGTTATAGGTAGTCCCATTCTTTGTTTGTGGTTGGAAAGCTGGAAACAGACAAAATTAAAACTTTTTTGCTAGGCAAATAATTAAAGCCTTATAGTATCAGAAAATATTGTAATCAACCTTTATCCTTCTTCCCTAATCATAGCAGCAACCATGTCTGTCGCTTATTGATGCATATTAAGATATAATATATAATATATAATATATAATATATTACATCATTTTATATAAAAAATTTTAAAAAAAGAATAACCAAGCACATCTCAACTTTGGAAAGCATTAAGTAATGACCCATTTATTGCTTCAACCCAATTTCATCAGGCCCAAATTCAACTCAAATAGCTCATTCATCACACCCCTATATTTATATATATGACCTTTTGGACAGCAATGACCCTTTTCTCTCCCTTGAGCCATTTCTCTTTGTGAGAATCAATTAATATGATGATAAGTATAAAAGTTTTACCTTTTTTAATTTCTAGATCATGTGTTGATCGATATATATTTGGAATATCTAAAGGATATTTGATTTGAATGCAAATTTCTTCCTCTTCTTATATCCTTTACGGTACATAAATAGAGAAATGTGGACCCATTTAAACAACATATCTCAGTCATCTTCTAAGGGGATCGTTTATTATAGAGTCCGGATCTAGGAGCTAAAAGGGTAAGAAAATTTGTCAAAAAATTCAAAAGGGCAACAAAATTGATTATACAACCAAAAGGGAAATTATCTAACGGAGAATTTAGCGAGGTTTAAATCAGGGCAGCCACCGCAAGGCGCAGAATTCTATGCGCCTTGCAAGTCGCAGCCGTCGTGAGCCTTGTAAGGCTCAGCCGTCATGCGCCTTGCAAGGCGCAAGGAATACAGCGCCTTGCGGCAGCGGAATACAAAATGCTAAAGAAATTGATCTGAATGGATAAATACCAAAAAGGAAGGTGATGTATTTCTTGCGCCTTGCAAGGCGCATGACGGCTTAGGCTTACAAGGCTCATTACGGCTGCGCCTTGCAAGGCGCATGGAATTTCGCACCTTGCGGCGGCTGCCCTTATTTAAACGTCTTCAAATTCTCAGTCAGAAAGTTGCCCTTTTGGTTGTATAATCAATTTTGTTGCCCTTTTGAAATTTTTGACAAATTTTCTTATCCTTTTGGCTCCGGACCCGTTTATTAAAGTAGCTGGATACACATAATATATGGTTAAAATTGAAAAAATCAATCGAACTGATTTTTTTAAAATTTTGGTTTCGGTTTTTCGGTCGGTTTCGATTTCAAATTTCAATATTTCAGTTTTATTTGGCTTGCTACCAGGGCTGTCTTAAACCCTAGGCCACTAAAGTCATCGCTTGGGGTACCATATATTTTGGGGGGCCCATTTTAAAAAGCAATTACTTATATATGTTATTTTAAAAATAATAATAATTATATGTACTGCGAGTATTATGATTTCTACTAAGGAAATTGCATATGAGATGAAAATAAACATGAATTTCGTAAGAAACAATTTGCTGAAAATATGGATAGCGAAATCACAAAATCCCTTGAAGAATCTTTTAGAGTTGATTGTTTTATATATGTAAAGTAGATCAAACTATTTTCTCACTTCAAAATAAAATTCAACCAACTAAAGCATATGAAAATATTTTGATTTCTTATTTAGTGGTAAACTATTGAGATCACTAGATGATGAGAATTTTTTAAAAAATATTGTCTTAACCTTGAACTCTCTTTAACACGTAATAGTTATTCTGATATTGATGATTTAGATTTATTTTTTGAATTAAAAGTGTTAAAGAAATAATACAAGTAGAAGATAATGATCTAATTAAAAAATACGCAATCAATAAAAAGACTTGATTCTTTTCCAAATACACATATTGCTAATAGAATAATGTTAAGAGTTCCTATAATTGTTGCCTTAGCTGAAAGAAATTTTTTTGAAATTAAAATTGATTAAATCTTCTTTAAGATCAACAATGTCTCAAGAGAGATTGAATGACTTAGCTATATTATCATTTGAAAAGGAATTATTAAAACGAATTGATTATAAAACAGTACATCATGACTTCGCATCTAATAAAAATAGGTAGAAAAGTAGATTTTAAATAAATGTATAGATGATGAAAATAAAATAGGGCATCTCTCTTAAGTTTCGCTATAGGTCCCCAATGTTATTGAGTCGGTCCTGGGTATTCATGGTTCGGTTTGGATCGGTTATTAGTTAAAACCAAAATCAAACCAATTTAAATCGGTTCTTAAATTTCTAAAACCAAACCAAACCAAATAAATAAAATAACCATCGGTTTGGTTATCGTCAGTTTGGTTCAGTTTGGTTAGGTTTTTTCAGTTTTTTTCGATTTGAAAGTATTAAGTTTGTTGAGGACATACACATCTCGATAGACACAAACACTTAGTACATAAATAATTCACAAATAAGCTATCACACGAACAAAGTGATTCATCCAATGTAGCAAGTTTAAGAAACTAAAAGAATTCATTGTCAATAGCATAAAGCTGGTTCAATATTCTGGAGATCTCAACATCTTATCAATAGACTTTTCAATAAAATTACACCTTAAAATATTGAGAAATTACTTACTAAAAAAAAACCAATATTTCATAGTCAAAACTAATCAATTACCATCTTCTTTATCTTGAGCTTTAAATTATTCAATATTGTGTTAGAAAATTTTATAAAGAACAGAGAAAGTGTATTGATCTTTAAAGTAATGAATATTGAGGGATTTAGACTTAAGGTTTTAATAGTTGAGCTAAAATTTAAGTGTTGAGCTTTAGAAATAGTAAAGTTAAAAATTTAAGTTGATTAAAATTTATCAAAATACTTATATATTTTTATAAATAATTATACAATTTATATATATAAATTCTAGGTTCGATTTGGTTATTTTTGCGGTTAATTTTTAGTAAAATCAAAATCAAACCAAATAATATCAGTTTTTCAAAATTTTAAATCAAATCTAACCAAATCAAACCAAATATCGGTTTTTTTAATCGGATTGCGGTTCGATTTGATTTTATAATCATAACCATGAACAATCCTATATAGAAGCATGATGAGCTAGGACGAGCACAGCATAATCTTATTGTACATTGTGCAATAAAAGTTAGACAGATTTGTACTTTTTAGTTATTTAAAACAAAAGTAGGGGTATTTTTGTCTTTTGGATCAGTTCTTTCTTCTTAGGAGCTTCTCGATCATTCTTCCCTTTCCTTCTTCTCTCTTTAATTTCTCTGTCAAACCCAGAGGCAAGGCTAAGGTCAAGCAACCATATGAATCTTTTCAAAAGTTTAGGATTAGGTTTTTTTAATCCTTTTTAAGTTTTCATCTCAGATCAAATCTTTTCTCTTCTTATGTTTTACTTAGAATTTATTCTTATTTCCCGTTTAGATTATATCAACTGGGAGTGGGAATTTACAACTGGAAGTGGAAATTTACATATTTCTGTGTGGATTTTTTGTTTTAACTTTTGTTATAATCAAAAACTTATACAACTACTATTGTTGAACTTTCTCACAAGATGTTAGTTCTGTGTAGGGGTGTTCATGGTTTGGATTAAAACCGATCCAAACCGAAAAATCAAACCAAACCGATTAAATAAACTGATTTAATTTGGGTTTTGGTTTGGTTTGATTTTAGATTGTTAAGAACCGATAGTTATTGGTTTGGTTATGGTTTTGTTCGAAAAAAAATGAAGAAATAACCGAACCGAACCAACAAGTTATATACATAAATTTTATT
>NW_006239338.1:366829-387452 GCF_000226075.1 Solanum tuberosum | reverse complement strand
CTTTATTGATAGTAAATTTAGTGATTGAAAGTTTAGTAATTTAAGTCATTCTAACTATTTTTCGTTTTGAATGGATTGTTGTCACTTTTTTCACGTTTTGAATGAATTGTTTCTTTTATTTTTATGTATGGTTAATAACCGAATAACCGAACCAAACCAAACCAAAACCGAAAACAACCAAACCGATAAATGTATATTATATTTGGTTTGGTTTGGTTTGGTTTTGATAATTTTAAAACCGATTAAGTTGGTTTGGTTTTGGTTTTGACCAATAACCGACCCAAACCAACCCGTGAACACCCCTAGTTCTGTGTTTGGATTAAGAATATGGATTTTGATACCTACTTCCTTTGTTTCAAAAAAAATGTCTCTTTCCTCTCTTTTTTGCAAAAACTCTTTAATTTTCTATTTCCACATAACATGTTTAACACCACGAGATTAAAGGACATTTTGATACATTCTACATATTTCTTACTTTCTTAAACTTCGTACCAAGTCAAAATTAGGCAAACAATTTAAAATGAAGGATATATATGATATTATTTTATTCCTTTCTACGCAAATGAGGGGTGGTTGGTTTCAGCAAGATAAAATTTGGTTCAGACTTTTGAGCTAGAATCGTGAGTTGTGATGAGAGTTTTGTGCAGTACAATGATTTTATTTTGTTCAACGAGTTCACTAAAAGTAGAACGTTTAGATTGCTACACCATAGAGATTTTGCCTGAACAAAAAAAATGTTTTAAGTGTTACTACTAGCTAGAAGTATTTGCATTGTCTCACTGGTGCTGATTGAGAATTATAAGTTGGAAAAAAGGTTCTTTCTCACTAAAAGCTATCACTTTCCTTTAATTTTTTGCCCCTTCATTAATTTATTTAATAATGTTCTTGTTTTGGTCAGGGAGAAGGAAGTTGAGTTTGTTGTTTGAGCATTATTTTTATCGTGGTGTTAGCCCTCCGCCAAATATCTATCATGTATGCCCAACTTTTTTGAGCTTTCTCCTGCCTCTTTTTTGGTCTCTCTCTTGGTTTGTTTTCTCTGGATTATGAAGTCACGATCTTTTTTTTCTCACTCAGATTAATACTCATGGTCAGTAGTATCTTCATCTCGACAGCTTCATATTATCAGCTACAATGTGGATACTCGAAGCCAGTGAGAGCCAAAAAATAGGGCATCCGCACCCGTGGTTTCTTCGTAAAATTAGATATTTTATGTATATATTTTCTAAATTTGTATAATATCATATTCTTGCACCCGTACTACGAGAAGTCTAAATGGTCCACATGATTAAATGTTGAGCTTTTGACCTTGAGGATTAAGGATTAATTTCCAGTTCAATACATTTTTACTTGGTGCACCCATGTTCGAAAATTCCTAAATTCGCCTCTGCTCGAAGCCGTTTTCAAAAGGGAGATTTTGAGGTTTTAAATGAATGGCTTACAAATACTAATCTTTGGTCCATTTAAGGTATCATCACCTTCTCCCCATAAGCTACTTCTATTTTCATTGTTTCCCTCATTTGTTAGAAGTATTACCTTGTTTGCAGCTTGTCACTAGAATGAATATAGGATTTTTCAAAATCAACTTAACAAAGCTAAAAACATGAAGGCATGTACTTCTTCTCCTTAGCAAGTATATGAGTCTCTCTGATTACAGATAGATACCTTTGCAATTCTAACTAATATTATCTAAAAGACTTAATGTTTAAGCAAAATAAAACGGTCGAACAAATGTATGTGTAGTTCCATAAATGTGGTTGTGGAGTGTGTTTCACAAATGAGCTATGCCACCTTATCCAATGAACTAAAGGACCTCTAAGGTTATTATGGTCCTTGATAATTTTTTACGAATTTCATGTTTCCTGTATCTTTATTCACGTTCAATTATATGTTCTTTTTTTATTTTTTCCAGCTTTGTAATGAACCTTTCAGTTCTCTTTATCTTCTTGGTCTCTTTTCATTTATCCAGTTGTGTTCTCTCATCATAGGTATGTTGTTCTCTAAATTTTTCCCAATTTTCTTCTCCTTCTTTTGTCATCTTTTTTGTTTTGTCTTTTTTTTGTATTCGTGCCTTTATTGGTTTTTTGTTTATACTTCTTATAGTCACATTGTGGTCATTTGTATTTTCTTAGCACGAACCCAACATCATAGGATCGTTGTTTCCATGCAAAAGGTAGAAAACCCCAATATTAAATTTAATGAGAAAAGCATGAGATATCTTCGTTTTCGTTATCAAACATATGATGGCATTTCAATATTAAGCTTACTCCTCTTTTTCTTAATTTATATGCTTTCACTTTCAATTCATCTTCTTCTCAAACTTTCAGCTTAAACTCATTCCGCCCTTCTCTCAGATCTGTGTGGTTCAGTCTCTGTTTTTGTGTTTCAAACTTCTTTGTTTCTCTGATGAGGAACCCAAAAAAGTAGCACTTGAGAAAGGAAGAGGCGAAATTGTGATAATTCATATAAAGGTGGGTCTTTGTACACTTTTTATTAATATGTAATATCATCTTAGTTAGCACAAGGTGTTTAAATTTTCACATCATAGTTACGAATTGGTTCTTGCAGGGATTTAGATCAAAATTGAATATGAAGAAGGAGATATTAAGAATTAGAAGGGAAGGGAAGGAAAAGTTACCTGGTGATACCTATTGGAATTTGCTCTAACCAATTCACTAGGCATATCTATTGGAATTTAATAGCATTTTTAAATGTCCATGATTATAGTCTAATAGCTGCTTTTAAATGTGGAAGTCTTATTTCCTTTGCACATAATGGAAGTCTCGTTCAAACATTTAAAGAATAGTCCATTAGTTCTTAGCAAATTCTCAACTGATAATGTTGTTTCGTAGCTGCATAAAGTCGTTGTAGTTATACCATTTATGCTACTAGAATCACCGCGTTAAGTTGATTGAGAAAGCAGATAACTTCTCTCTTGTGCACTAGCATAGCATGATATTTGCTCCCATAAGCCATTAACTATCTTCTTCTTTCTACTGTCTTCTGATTTACTTCTCCTCCTTCCCTCTGGTTTTTTACCTTGGAGAGAATGTACTTGATTCTTTTTCTGCCTTTCAGTTAATTTGTTCACTGTGTCAAGAATTTTAAATCCAATTCTTATAATGTGGCTTTAGCTATACCAAACTTGAAATTTCTAATGCCAAATTTTCTATAAGCTAAAACAGGTTTTCACAATCATAAAGCATATATGGGGCACTAGATTGCTAAGACTTACTGCAAACATTTCACCACCTCATAGTGATAAGAAGAATGGAATTATTGTTCCTCTTGCCCGACTCTTGACTTGTTCTGTTGTGTCAATTCTTAGTTTCAATTATCTTGAAATTTACCTACAAGCTCACCTTAGTCAAATATTTGCAATGTATAACCTTCAAAAGTAAAAGGTTCACTAATAATGATATATCGTTTAGATTTCTCCTTATTCCCTCTAAAA
Organism: Solanum tuberosum; assembly: GCF_000226075.1. Lineage (NCBI taxonomy): Eukaryota > Viridiplantae > Streptophyta > Magnoliopsida > Solanales > Solanaceae > Solanum > Solanum tuberosum. Next base: position 384,001 of record NW_006239338.1, on the reverse strand, counting down.
TCGCTTGAATTACCGTATTTTCTACATTAATTTTCATATTTCTTTGGCTTTTTGATAGTGGTGTTAAAGCTTGCTTAAATCCATTAATCCCTGAAGCTGCGCTTCACCTCGCTTAATTAATCGATGCTTTAGTATAGTTGTTAAGGTGAAAAGTGAATTTTTATTTATTTATTTTTTTTTCAAAAAAGGTGCTAAAGTGTGTGCACCTTTATTGATAGGTTCCGTCTTAAGGGTACTACAACATTATAACTTAATAATAGTTTTCCTATTCATTCGTCCAAATAATTATTATTTATAGTAACATATTCTTGCATGCATTTATATTTTCATTTTTTCTTTATTGTGCTTTTTTGATTCAGAATATTGTTGAAACAAGGTATATTGGGTCATTTTTCTCCTTTTATAGCTTGCTCACTTGAATATTTAAGCCTTACATTCCATTTATAGGTTGACGATTTGACACTATATATTTATTTATCGATATATCTCATTGAAAAATTTGTGTTATATATTGAGTAAAAGTATTCACTTTTTCTTATAAGTAAATGAATGAAAGGTATTTACACTTCTGTTGGCATGTCTTTGGCAATATCTTTCTTTATGCAGTTAGCCCTTTCGTTAATTTAAACCTTTTTCTTTTCTTGATATGTCAATTATGACATGTCATTGTCTAAATGTTGTAAAAGAGTGTTCTTGGTTGCAGTTCACTAACCTTTCAATTGTGGACGACTTTCATATTTTTTTATTTTTTTTATTTTTTGTTACAAGATTCTCTTTCTTTTTGTTAGGTAAATGAAGTTAATATAGAATTCTATTTTGATAAAGTGAGCACGACTAATGACTAGCTTGCTGATTACAGGTCCGGAGTATGTATGTTGATCTATAACAAATGTCGAAGGTGAGACTTGCTTATTCATACACAATCAAATTGTGTCCATGTCTGAAATATCTAAAACTTAAGATTTGTACTTCATACAATAGCCAAAAAAATCAATTCACTATAGGAAAAAAAAACATCAGCTCTTGTGACTATTTCTATATATTTTTGTAAATTTTAACAAATTTTATAGAGTTGAGCCACACTCATATAGGCATTAGGCAACATGAATGCGGCTGAAACAAAATTTTAGGTGGGTAATTTACTCACCTACAGAGCTTAATCATGCATAACGCTTAATTTTTACATCTCCTTTCTGATTTTTGGATTATAGAGAATGGTGAGAACTGTATAGTGCAAGTTTTGAGAATTTTTTTAGTTTTCAACGGTGGGAGTTTTATCAGATGCAAGGCTTTATACCTCACTCTCTACATGTGGATCGTCTTTTCTGGATGGTAATTTGAACAACATTTGGAGTTCTTATTGGTTTTGCACATTGTATTTTTTTAGCAGTGTACCACTTATATAATTCGATAATTTAGAGCTTAAATTAATTATCTTATTTCATTCGTGGTAATTACATTAAGATTCTTGTTAAGTTAAATTGTTGCATTCGCACCATAAACCAAGAGAAGGACTTTTCGAACTGAACAACATTTTTGCCATAACAAACAATGTTCAGTGACAGCCCTCCTTAACTATGGTTCTTCCATAAAGGCTTCATTCCTGGCCTCTGTTTTGAACTGTATGTTCGTTTAACTTTCCGTTTATTGTTTTGTAATGTTAAGTATGATTTGAATCGGACACAAATTCAGAATTTGAAATCAGTTTGTTCATAATGAATGTCGTTTTTATTTATATAGTTCTTCAACTTCCTTTTTCATATAATGTAAATGATCAAGTTGAAAGAAATTAGTTCAATTGAACATGTCGATCTTTCTTAAATCATTACCCAGGATAGTCTAGAAATTTTACTCGATTAAGATTAGTGTCTATGTTTTGTGTATACACTTTTCAAGTCCAACGTGTTAAATTAATGAAATGGTTTTCTATTATGCAGGGGCTAGGGAACATAGTATTTGGAATGACATGTGGCCAATGTACATTATCTTAGGAAGGTGACTGCAACTCATTCGGTAATTTTAATCACACTTTGTGCGACTGTTAGGTAGTACGATTAATATTAGCGGTTGGCAAGATATTCTAATGCATTTGTTTGATAACTGAATTTGCAGCTTCATCATTCAGAGAAGTTCAATGGTGTCCCATTTGGGTTAATAAGAATTGTAAAATTACACACAACATTGTTTCGACAGTAAACAAAAGTAGTAGTATTACAACATAAGAGGAAAATCTAAGAATGGATTAATGATGATTGATGCATCTGATAAAATACTAATCATTGATCAACCAATTCGTAAAGATCGATTCGAAGTCTTTCAGATCTCTATTGCTTCAACTTAAGTATATACTGTGTTTGTAGTTTGCTTTGTCGATGAATTTGTGATACATTTTATTATTGCATCAGATAAATAGAAATACTTCTATTTATTTTGATTTTAATATTGAAAGTACTAATAAAAAAATGATTTCTAACTTCACAACAATAAAAACAATCATGAAAGGAACTTTATTTCTATATACAATAACAATATAATTATCGTAATGTTATATTCTAAATATTGACAAGTATGATTTATTTCTAACTCCACAACAATAAAAACAATCATGAAAGCAACTTTATTTCTATATACACTAACAATTATCGTAATGTTATTCTAAACTATATTAATAATTTTTTTTTGATACTACACTCTTAATATCATGTTGTAAAAGAAAACTCTAAATCTTACCCCCACAAAATAACAAATATACTTGTTCTTTTTTTCAGGTTATTTTTTCCTAATTTATTTGTTTTTTAGTTTTTTTCTTCCTCTATATTTCTCAACAAAGACCTTTTCTATTGATATTTTCTTTTGTTATTCTTCTTTATTTTTTAACTACTCATTTTTCTTTAGTTTGTATTTTAATATTCCTTAGAATTTGAATGTTAAACTTTTTCCTTGTCAAATTTTCTCTTTTAAATAGATTATCATATTTAATATTAAGAAAATATCCTATATAGAAATGAAAATTTTATATTTTTAATCTTTCGATGAATACATTATCAAATTATTAATTTCTTCATAGTCAGACATTGTCCATTATTTTAGTCACAAAATTTAATATTTTCGTCAAATTAATTAAAAAATATTGATACTTCATTTCAAAGACTATTTTAATAATCAAGATACGAATTTAGTGGTCATATTATGTAACATAATATTAAAAATATGTTTACGCAGTAATCCTTTAAAGTATTTTTAGGAACAAAATATTAACTATTCAAACACATTTTGTTTTAATGAATTCAAAATTTTCTTTCTAAAACATGCATGTCAAAACAAGCTTAGCATTTATTATTGTTGGTAAGAAGTTAACTAATAGAAAATAATATCCTTATGGACCCATAACAAAAGTTAGACATATATGAATTCTTCTAGATTTTCATTTTGACAAGTAATTATATAATTATTATTTTACCCTTAAATGATGTTAAAATTACTAAAATGTCATTTGTCACGGTCACAGTAGCCATGTAACTATTAAGACGAGCAGCCAAAATAAAATATCTAACCCGACCAAGTACTTTCATGTGATATTTGTTGAAATCATGCACTATCTTAAAAAGTCAAATTAGAAAGAAAATATAGCAACTCCAGCAAAGCTTACATATATATAGTAAGTAATAGTGGTCCAACACAAGGAGCATGTCTCTTTGTTTTTGGACCGAGGAAGATATTTCCGTAATAGCAAGGTGAAAGGAGCAGATAAATTTCTGCAGTACAGAGTCGCTAGGTTTGTTTTAGTTCCTTCCTCACAGACATGACATCTCTCACTACTTCAGCAACTGATATTTTCGGCAGACATGAGGTTATTTGAGCTACTGACTTTATTCAATTATAATTTATAACAGTGATTCTTTGTCACAACACACAAACGTTTTCTTCAATATGATTAAAAATGGTGAAATGTTCCCTGCTATTTACAAACAAAAAATGTCATTTGTAAAATGAGTACTCAACATTGATATATGCTAGCAATAATTAAAAACTTGAAATTAGAACATGCATGATATATTTTATATATGGATCACATCAAGGGAAGTGTTCCACTGTTTATAGCAAATAGTTCGAAGCAGAGATGTCATGTCATTGCACTACTATAGTAATCAAAGGCATAGTTAATAAAAACTTATTACATGAAATAACAGAAAGAAGATGAGACTACTACATACCAACTCCTTGCTTAATACTATCATGTGATGTATCAACTTTAAGGGATAGCCCCGTAAGTTCATTATCAGCCTCTTTTGTTTGTGGTCATCAAAAAAACATCAGGACCTGTCACGTAACTCGTCAAGACAGAAAATTACTACGTATGTGAGAATGTATATAGAAAAAATGTCATGTTGAAATAAATAAAAGTGTAGATAGTTTACCTAGTCTTTGATCTATTTAAATAGTAGAAAATTCTTTCAACAATCATAATTTATATCCCCAAATTATAGTCTAAGTATCAATACTTGGATTCGTACCCTCAAATCAAAAAATTAAGATCCTGAAGGATCAGACTTCCAAATTCACATTGATATCGGACACCCATACCCAAATGCGATCAACTTAGGTTGAAAGCAAAAGAGTTCTGCCCTAATGTATCTTGCAGACTACAAGAAAAACTTTGTAGTTCTTTCAACAATCACATTTTATAACCCCAAATCATAGTCTAAGTATCAGTATCAAGACTAACAAAGAGAGGATGAGCAGTAGGACAATCTTAACTAAGTAATATTTTTTTTACGTCAGACTTCTTAGAGCCTGTCTAGATTGACTTATTTTAAGTGTGTTTTTTAATTAAAATAATTTTAAGCACTTTTAAAATGTTTGGGTGAATCAAAAAGGTGCTTATAAACTAAGGAGGACATTCTTCAAGCTGCTTTAGCACTTTACGTTAAACTCAAGATTAAACTAAGAAAACGTTAAATCCACATAGTACAAACACTTTAGGAATATAGTTTAGGCATTAAAAAGTGAAATTGTAGTCTCATTTTAGATAATTGCTTATATAATTATTTTCAAGTCCAGTGGTCAAACAAAAAACACTGAACAAAGCATAATACTTTTTTCTTTTTTTTTTTACCCTTCCTAGGAGTTCCCACCCCTTTAGCTCCCTTGGTGACTCGAACTCGTAACTTTCGGGTTGGAAGTAAAGAAAGTTGTAGCATTCAGTAGAATATATTGTGTCTTTATATAATGATAATCCTACAACTTATATACAGTGGCGGATCCAGGATTTCTATTAAAGGGGTTCGGAAAAAAAATAGTGCTTAAGATTTGGTCTTGGAACCTCGAGGTGAGTTTTGAACCTCTCAACCACTAAGTCAACCTCTAAGCTTACATTTAGGAGGTTCGAAATCAATAAATAAACATAAAAATTCTTTAAAATACCTTAAATATACAACATATTTTTTTATCGAGGGGGTTCGGGTGAACCCCTCTCAGCAACCTCCAGGTCCGCCCCTGCTTATATAAGGATCATTTTCTAACCATTGATTGCCTATTATTAATTCTCATAATTCAATAAAGGGAAAAGGGACGAATATATATACTTCCAAACTATTGAAAGTAGTATATGAATATCCTTTGTTACTATTTGGACACTAGTGTTCTTGTTGTCCGAAAAGTGGATCATTTGTGTCATTCACTCTTAACAATTGGACACGTGGTGTCATCCTATGCATCTTTCCCGAAATATTCACTAAATTTAAACCCACAAAGAAAATCATCCAAAATTAAAAAGATTTACCCAAATAACCCCTAACCCGCCCATTACTAACACCTAATAATATACCCAAATAAACTAAACGGGTGGGTGTATATATATGTGTGTACACGCGCGCATAAGTATATTTCTAAAAATCTATTTATATAATTGAATTGCTTTGATATGTTTTTTTTTTTCAATTTTTTGTGCTTAAAATCAATCTATATTATGTCCATTTTCAAAATATAAAATCAAACTAAAAAAATCAAATTTTTCTTTGATTTGATTTTTCAATTTTCCACGGACGCCTCCTCTATTCTGAAGTGTTAGGGCGGCATATCAGTCGATTTGATTCAATTTTAAAAATTATCGGTTATCAATTTATAGATATGCTAAATCATTAACATATCAATTATTGAGATTGATTATTGATAGTTATCAAATTAATCGTTAAGATTACACGAGCACAATTTTCTTCATAGTAAATCATTTATAGACAATATGATAAATAAAACCCAAATAGAGTAAAAAAAAAACTATCAAAACCATTATTTAACCGTTAATAAATTAATAAAATTGGGACTTGTTGTTTTTTTTCCAAAAAAAGTTAAGGAGTATATTAGATTTTGTCTTTATTTGTTACTATCTTTTTTTTCCAAAAAGAAAGAAAAAAAAAACTCCATCTCCGGACATTGGGATTGTGGACTCCAAGTTTATCATCTTCATCGACTGGCTAGGGTTCCAAATTTGGCTTCATCTGCAATCTCGCCTAGGGTTCTATTTCAAAATTTTCGGTAATTTTCTTCCTTTTTCTCCTTTACTGCCTCGCTCTGCTCCCTCTCCCTTTTTTCATCTCTTTTGTTTGTTTTCTCTGAATGTTGTTGAACTGTTTTTCCTTATTAATTGACATGTTTTCTTCGCTATCGTATTCCTTTTTCCGTAAATACTTTGATTTATTGCACTTAGGATCTATCAAAAACAATGTCTCTACCTACGTGCAGTAATTAGACTCTAAGCTCCCTAAAACTTACTTGTGGATTACATTGGATATGTTGTTGTTGTATTTCTTTATTTGTTTCAGTTATTAATTTAATTGAATATGCAATTTTCAGTTTTTTTAAAATATTTTTACCGTAGTTATTTTTTAGTCAAAAATCTGAGCTTTATGGGAGTAAGTCCCTGCTTCAATTGGAGTTAAAATCCTTTTTCCAGTTACTGATAAGTGAAGAAAAGGACTTTGATTCTAATTGAAGTAGGGGGCTTAGTATAAGAAGATTTAGGATTTTTAACTGAGCTTTTTTTTGGGTAGTGACGATAGAGATTTGTGTATGAAAGAGGAAGACACATAGGCAATTACAGTGAAGTAGAGCAGCAAATAGCATACTTCGTTTACATGAAAAGTGAGTTCCTCATATGGAATATGCTTCCAGATAAATATAATGAGAGAGAAAATGGATTTCTCTAGGTTCAGCATTGCGAATGGTCTGCTTATGGCTTGGTATGTGGCGTCACAATGATTATTTTCCCTAGAAATTACTCTGACGTCTTGAAGAAATAGGAAGTTCCTTGATCTTGGGATCTAGATGATTATCGGTGAGGTGGCAACTGATTCTTCTCATTTGTCCTAACCTTGGTGGACAGAGTTACATGGTACGTGTTGCTAGTGGGAGGTGGCAGGTATCCCGTGGAATTAGTTGAGGTGTGCGAAAGCTGGCTCAGACACCACGGTCAACAAAAAAAAAAAAAAAAAATTATCTGTGAGGTGGAACCTTTCTTAGAAATGTTGTACACAAGGCAAAGGGACATCATGATGTGAAATGTTTGTAAACAAGACAACAGTAAATTCATATTACAGTTAAGGGCCCAAAGAAAGGGGGCATCTTTTACTTTGGTGTGCTTCTTGGGGAGTCATTTTAACTGCGGAAAATTTGAGATATGTTAGTTAATTGGAGACTTGTATTTCATAGAAGTTTTGGATGACCGCTCCTTGTGGTCTTATGGTCTTATACTTGGAACATTTCAAAAAGTGATTTTTCTAAAGATAATAAAATTATGACATAACATTCATTATGATTGATTTGTAAAATCTTCCCATCTATATTGCAATGCTTATTTGCTGTTCATATTGTTTCAGGGTTTTGAAATGGAGGATACACCTAAAGCAGAAGATCAGTTGCCTGAGGGAGCCTCAGAAAGTGCGCCTCAAAAGATGACAGAAACCCGTGAGGAGATGCTTTCTAGGCATAGGTATTTTATAAGGCCCTTAGAGGACATGTTGCCTTTGGTTTTGCTATCCCCTAGTTGTATTTTTCATATTCTCTATATAACCCTCCACATGATTATTACATTGTTCTGCTTATAAGACCAGTCATACTACTTTTATCCCTACTCCCTAGCACGTTTATTCGGAAACGCTATCGACTTTGTAAGAAATTGCTCTTATTGATTAAAATATGAGCTTATGGAAGGATTATTGACTTTCTATAATGCTGATCCACCTAAAAAGAATTGGAAGTTTTTCTAATTGTTGAAATGAATATTATAAGAACTAATAATTAAGATTGGAAGTCTATATTAGGAGATGACTTATAACAGGCTTCTAGAACCATGCATAGGCTTTCAATTTTTGACCTGTGATAAGTATTTGAGTTACCAATATCACAGATGGCTTGTAATAAGGTTTTCAGTTATTGAATGTCTGAGCATTGTGTGAAGCACTTGCTTAATTTATCACTCCAAATTAGTTATTGGGAGCTTAATTTTTTTGTTGACATTTCATATTGATGTATGCAGGAAAGAAATCTCTAAGCTACAGGACAAAGAAATTTCTATGAAAAAGGCAGCAGCTAAAGGCAGCAAAGCTGAACAGAAAGCTAAGAAAAAACAAGTGGACGAAGAAGTATCTAAACTTTCTGCAAAGCTCAAAGAAGGGCATGCTGGGGAACTTGCTTCTTTAGGCTACAGTGGTGATAGTAATAATGATAATGGGAAGGAAAAAGGGAATCTTGACACATTGGTGAAGGCCATTGCTGGTGTTTCTGTCAGTAGTCAAACTGACCATTCAAAACCCAGCAAGAGCGTGAAGAGACGTGAGAAAAGAGCTCAACAAGAGGCAGCTAGAGAGCAGAGAATACAAGAAGAGCAGAGTAATATCATAAGTGATCGGGTTATTGAGAATGAAAAGTTAGAAAGAAAGCTTGATCCCCTTGGATTGACTGTTAACGAAATAAAGCCTGATGGACACTGTCTCTACCGAGCTGTGGAGAATCAGTTGGCTATCCACACTGGTGGTTCATCGCCTTATTCATATCTTGAACTGCGACAGATGGTGGCAGCTTACATGAGGAAACATGCAACTGACTTTCTCCCTTTTTTCCTCTCTGAGAATGCAGAAGAGGGAGAATTGGATGATTCTCTTGTAGGAAGGTTCGAGAATTACTGTAGAGAAGTGGAGTCAACTGCTGCATGGGGAGGACAACTTGAGCTTGGTGCTTTAACTCACGTCTTAAAGAAACATATAATGATATTCTCAGGGTCGTTTCCTGATGTGGAGATGGGAAAGGAATACAAATCCAGCAGTGGGTCTGGCTCTTCAGCTTCCAGTATAATGCTATCTTACCACAAGCATGCTTTTGGGCTTGGTGAGCACTATAACTCACTTATTCCCAGTTCAGCTTGATAGGTTTGATTTATATTATGTGGAACAAATGTTCACAGCAACATGATAATTCAACTGATATCATGATTTACAGCAAACCGATCTAGCAACAGTCTCATTTGTGTCATAAGTTTCGAGTTCAATGCGTTTCGTCTTTCTACAATGTTATTATAGGACTAAATCCTAACTTACGGATTTGGTTTTCTGTTCTGTGATAACTCAGACTTCCTTTCGTTCGTATTCCAAATTAAGAGTTTCTCTGTTTTGTTTCCAGTATGCACATTCATTGTCATTTTTTTGGTTAGTGGGGTGTTATCATGCTTGGTTGCAATGACCAGATATGCTAGACTGATATTCTCTCATATTTCATCCCTACATATCCAGGTTTTGGTAGAATACCAGGAAATGGTCTGCAGGTTCCTCTTTTCCAATACCTATGCTTTTTACTTGCTCACATCTTGGACATGTGAACTTGTGAGCGAGTATATCTTTACTTGATTTGTGTTTCAGTTAGAGGTGTCGGTGTATTTACCAGCATTCTATTAGGATGTCTGCCTTTTTTATCTGTTAGGATGTTGTGTCAAGGGAAATCATTAAGGAAGGAGTTAGTGTGCAAACTTGACTTAGTGGCAATAGGAAGAAATTCCTCAAGGAGGATCAAAATAAATCAATCCCGGTTTCTTTCTTTTAGTCCTAAAGGAATGAAATTGCCATCTATCTAAGTTAAAAAGACCCTTTACCTGTCTTGGCAATGAGTTAGGGTCAGTATAAATTTTGACATTGTTGATAGAATGGCACATCGAGGCCAGTTTATCAGCCACTTTGTTGGCTTTTCTGAAGCAATGATCAGTCTGGATATCTATCGTATCTGTGTATTAGCTTCCTAATTTCTTCAACTGTTTCTCTAATCCTCCAAGGAGTGGACCAAATATTTTGGAGAAGTGAATCGATTTCCAGTTATACTGTGCACTATTTTAGACCTAAGAGAAATGCACTAGCTTCAACTGCGTTACTGGTTCCATTTCCAAGTGGGAGGATGAATACAGTTGTCGTTTGAATCTCTCACAATGCCACCTCCGCCACTTGAAGTTTCCAACACAGGTCCCATCCGAGCTCATTTTGACAGAGGGTGAAGATGGTCTAATCCACTTGATAGGAACAGAGGGTAGTACCAGCAAAATAGGTTTCCATGAGTTTGAGAAAATTTTCCCAGTTATCTTGATGGTTAATTTATATTTAGCATCTATTCTTAAACCCTAGGATTTATGTTTGTGTTTATTAACCCTATCAATGTGTCAAAGTCATGTGTATATGTCAAAACATAAAATAAAGTAAAAATTAGGCAAATGACATAGTATAAGAAAGAAATTACTTCCTTTCCCTACTCTTTCATTAATTACCAAAAATCTCTTTTTTAGTGTTTTTCGGATACATAATATAGCAATGTGGATACTTAATACAGCAGCGCGGATACTTAAATTATTAAGTTGTTAGCAGCACGGATACTTAATTAACGGACGGATGCATAATATAGCAGCGCGGATACTTTAATTAATAACGGGCGGATACTTAAATTATTAAGTTGTTAGCAGCACGGATACTTAATTAATGGGCGGATGCATAATATAGCAGCGCGGATACTTTAATTAATAACGGGCGGATACTTAAACTAATAAAGTATCCGGTTAAGTTGTTGGGGGAAAATAAGGGATTTTTGTATTTTAGTAAAAGAGTAGGGAAATATTGAGAATAGGTAAAGAAGTGTTGTGTATTTAAGTAATTTTTCCTAAAATAAATGTGCGCTTAATTATAATAATTAAAAATGGTCAAATTTTCCCATGTACCATTGATAATAGTCTACTGCTAGACATGTTAGCAGACTTTTAGGGCAAAAAATAGAGATTTCTTCAATGGGCAAATTGTTCCGGACATAATTTTTTGTATTAATAATAATGAGTTTTAAAAAAATCAAAATAAAGAAAGTAGGCGTAATTTATAAAAGGAAAAATTACAGAAATCTCGCATTTTAGTTTACTTATTACCATTATCCCTTATAAGTTTTACAAATCTCCAAAATCCCTTATTTTCGCTCATCAGATTAGTGTATCATGTATAAAATGTACATTAGATTAGTGTATCATGTATAAAATGTAATGTATCTTACTTAACGATTAATGTATCTCGCGCATCAAATTAATGTATCAACGCTTATATTATTGTATCCGTTTGAGGGATTTCTGTAATTATAAACTTTTAAGGGATAGATTATGCTAAAATTATCTGAAAAAATAAATGTTGAGAGTGGGATTTGAACCCACGCCCTTTCGGACCAGAACCTTAATCTGGCGCCTTAGACCAACTCGGCCATCTCAACATCTGTTATTATTGAATCCATATAGAGAATTTACCTTAAGAGTTTGAAGGAGACTGACTTCCCTCACAGTGATTGGGCCAAGTGAACAGTATAGTCGATTTTGATTAGCCAAATAATCAATAGTACTTTACATAATCTGAAATGAGGGAACTCCTAATGCGAAGGTAGACTCCGGTCTTCTTATTCAAGTAGTTAACATTTCCCTTCGGTAAGCATTTCTTGGGCGAAGAGGGGATTTGCGCATCCAACGATAAGATAAATGGCCTTGCTTGCCTTTTGTGATTCCCAATCCCAAAGGAGCATCAACAAATAAGTCCTTTTATCTTTACAAAGTTACACATGCCAAATTCAAAACAAAGTTACCTTAAATAATATGGTAACAATTAATTGACTAGCAAATGCAATTGTATAATTCTACATAGAGATTGGATAGGTTACCCACTGTTGGTCTTCTATATATAGGGCTGAATTAGGCCCCTTCAAGTCACGATTTTTCTTCTAAATGAGTTGGTCTTTATTTTTTGTCCCTCATATGGATTAGTCTTTAATTTTTTTTCTTCTCAATCGAACATTTGTCTAGCAGAGCATAAATTCTTTAAGGACATGAGACATAACTTGTAAAATATTATGATGCAAAAAAATAAATTTGTATAAGGTAAAAATAGTCAAAACACATGGCCGTATCAAATTGTGACACGTGGAGAATAGTGAAAGTTATTTAAATCATAACTAGGCAAGACACATGATCGAATCATGCAGTGACGCGTGAAAGATAATTGAGCATTACATTCAGAGGAAAAGTTAATAGCCAACACTAGTTGTTATGAAACCGATCTATAAATGACATAGAATATTATTTCTTCATTCTTAAATGTCATTCAATTAATCAGTTATTATGAATTAATGAGGGATTACTGCTTAACAATTAACTCCTAATATGTCACTCTAATAAAAATAGTAGGATTACCACGTTGTAACATCATCAAATTCATTTTTATCAAATACTTGTATCTTTCTTTAGAATCATTACTCTAAGCTTTAGTGAAATTTACAAAAAATACTAAAAGATAATTGTCACTAGTAATTATTGCTACAAATATATATTTAGCGATAATTAAATTATTATCGTTAATTAACTATCGCTAAAAATTATTTTTGATGTAATTAATAGAAATGTAATTTTTATTTAACTAATTATAAAATTCAAATTATCATTTTTTATTTTATTTTATAGGTATCTTTCACGAGAAAATGACATAAATAGTCTTTTAATTATAGGAGTAGGTCTAAAATGGTCCCTTAACTATACACTTAACGAATTTAGTCCTTTAACTATTCAAAAACTTATCAGCTTTGGTCCCTTAACCATACAATTATTGATTTTTGTTCTTTAACTATAAACTTATTGATTTTAGTCCTTTAAGTATTCAAAAACTTATCAGGTTTGTTAAAATGATGAATCAGACTAGACAAGTTGAGTTATGGACTCGTTGTTTAGTTCATTATGATTCAATTTATCTTAACTCGTTTGGTCATATTTTATGAAGTTAAAATTTAAAAAATGTGTTTAAGAAATTATAATTTTTAATTATATATTTGGATACGCATTGTACTGAACAATATCTGAAGTTCTGTAAGTAAAAATTCCAAAAAATAATAATAAATCAACAATTAATCAAAGTCCATTTATGAAAACATTTGAAAATTATATTTTTAAAATTTAATCAGATAAATATTTAAGAATAAAATCTATAATCAAACTCTAACTCAAAGCAATAAAATACAACTTGGTTAGAAAGAAACTAAATAAGAAAGAGGAACCTAACTAGATGTAACTATCTAGTTGGGAAAGGCTCACATACCTAGAAATCAGCAGACAATTAAACAAAATAACAGAAAACAATTTACTATCGTACATTTTTCTCTGTTTTAATAATTTGGTTTTTTCTCCATCTAAACAGTACTTGAAGAAATATCAAAAAGCTGGCGACAACGACTCACCAAAAAAGGCCAAATTAGCTAAATCGAATTATTATTAAAAAAAAAAAATTATTTTTACAACTGACAGTATGAGATATTATTTTGGTACAGTCTGGTTTAAATTAAATTCTACTATAAAATAAGAATTGTCTAGAAAAGAAAATACCTGTTCAATTTCTGACAAGAATCCAAATCTTTGTTAACTAATCTGAACTCAACAGTAATTTCCACCTCTTTTTTTTTTTTTTTTTTTTTATCTCTTCATAGTTTATCAAGAAATATAACAAAAGCTTCAGCAATTTTTTTAAACCCCCCTTTTTTTTTTTTTTTTTTTTTTATCTCTTCATAGTTTATCAAGAAATATAACAAAAGCTTCAGCAATTTTTTTAAAAATAAATTGGTAAAAACTATTTTTTAAAAAATTTAGACATTTAATAAATTTATTCAAACATTCAAGTTCATTAACAACGCGGGTGGGTGGTAAAAGGCATAAATTTAAATACTATATTTATAATCTTCATTGGTATATGTACAATAAATATAATGTATATGGATCGCTAATAACAAGAATTTAATTACAAATTTAATTAAAGTGATAATCAAATCATGATACTAAAGTAGACGAATTATCTCTTTATTATATGAGTTACAATTATACTCATTGAACAAAATTGACTGAGTTTGATCAATCTACAGATGGACTGCTAGGTTCATCCTAAAGCTCGAAACAAAAGTGAAATATCAAATAAGAAGATTAAATTGTTCTCTCTCACAAAGATATTTAAATACATACAAATAGAATCTTGGATTTAGCCTTCAAGTAACTTTATATAAATTTTCATAGTATTGATTCACTATGTTCAAAATAAATAAGGACTTAATAAAGTTATAATGTAGACTTTTAAAATAAGGTATCATATATGTATAGGGTGACTAATTTTCTTTTTATATTGCAACTTTTTTAATTCATTTGTTTTAGCTTATGTTGCAAATTTACGGAGATTAGATACTAAAGGATAGAAAAATTAAGCCAAAAAAGGTAAAGGTTGTAATAAAGTTGCAAAATGTTCCCTTCGTTTTCTTTATTTATTTATCTTTTACAATCTTAAACTAAAAAGATACATAAAATTTATTAAAATATTCTTTATTAAAAAGAAGAGACTTTTTTTAACACAACAAATTAAAATACGGAGAAATAATTCATGGTAGTTTGAAGATTGACGTATGTGATGATGGAATTAATGGGTAATTAATTAAAGAGCAAAGAGGAAAAAGGAATTGCAGAGGCAGTAATTAATAATTGCACAAATTCACGTGGCAATGTTTCTCCTCTCGAAATCTGAGCTTCTTCTTTTTTCATTCGATGTTCAATATTCATATTAATGAAATATAATTAATTTGAATTCACTCAATATAAAACTCTATTTAGGGATAGTGTCTCCTGCCAATAATTTTTTCATATTCAAAATTCTAACTTAAAATTTCAAATTGAGTAATTTCATCTGCGGCACCACAAACACGAATTTGCAGCTTCATATATCCAGGGGCATATCTAGAGAGGGTGTCATGGGTTCACGTGAACCCATGCTCCTCTCTCTAGATAATATATAATAGTGTTATTTTTTTTAAAAGAAATTGAATATAAATATTTAAATTTATATTCAAAGTATCATATAATAATACGATGATGATTTGGTACACTTCGAGAATAGAAATTTAAATCGTATATCTACATTGTCTTTTTGAGTAACACCTCTCCAAGTGTTAATAGTTACACTTTTGACATTTCAACTAATTTTTCTTTTATTTTTTCCTTAAATCTCTCAAAAGTTTCAACTATCTTAAATTGAAATTTCCTAGAAAATTTAGCACCATAAAATTCTTATATAATTAAATTAAATATGTTTAATAAAATTTAAAATTAATAGTATTATATATTTTGAATAATTTTTAAAATTTAATAATTTATATTAAGAATCCAAAGTCAAATCAATTAAATTTATATTTAAAATATATTTTTTCATAATAATGCATTGATCTTGCCGAAATTCTAAATACGCATGATCTGCTTATATCCCAATCAGTTTGCACCCTATTGTTACTCTACTGTTTACCTCATCATACCAAACACTATTTGAAGGACAGATATTTATGCAGAAAATGAACTATTGGTCACTCACAAGTGTCTGGACATGATAAGCTTCACAGAACAACAACATGGGACATGCAGATAATGATTATTATGACGTACAAACCTGATCTAACAATAAAGATCATTGAATTCGTTTCACTAATTTAATACTCTCTTCGTTTAAAAAAGAATGACTCAATTTCTTTTTTAGTTTGTTTAAAAAAAGAATGACATTTTTTTTGCAACACTTTAATTTTAACTTTTCACTTGATATGTTTAAGGCCACAAGATTAAAGAGCATTTTGATACATTTGACATAACTTTAATTTAGAACCACAAGATTATAAAGTTTTCTTTCTTTTTTTAAATTACGTTTCAAGTCAAACTAGGTCATTCTTTTTTAAACGGAAGGAGTAATTTAATTAGATGTATATAAATGCAAACTACACTAAAGAATTTTAGTCTATGAATTGTACTCCCTCCATTTCATATTAATTTAATTTTTGAGACATTTTTCATTTTTCAAATTAACTTAATTGTTCAGTTTTCAAAACTACTTTTAGAGTGTTCTTTCAATTTATCCCTCATTAGTTAATATTGGAATTAGTAATTAATTAATATTTAGTTATTTTAATCATAAATTTGACAATAATTAATAAGGATAAAATGGAAAACTATGTTTAATTTATGTCTTAATCTACTTTTCTTAAAGGGTGTGAAACGCCTCAAAAATTAAATTGGAGGAAATACCTTGCTATAGAATTATTTTAATGTTTTCCGAAAAAGAAATCTTCATCCAAATTAGGAGTCCTAACCATTGTGTATTTTCATTATTTAATAGTAATTAAATATATAACAAACATATATTTATTTATTATTTATATAGATTTAGGTTAATCCGCACGAGTGATCCGAATCTATAGTTCTTTCCAAGGGTGGCAAATGGGTGGATTGAATCGGATTTGAATTGATTGAATATGAATTAAGTTAAAATGGATTGGATCACAATCCACTCATATAAAATATGGGTAAATATGAATTTGGTCAAATATAATTTGGATAAAATGATTGTAACCCACATCATTCTCCTAAAGCTAAAAAAATATTAAAAGCTAAATTGTTAATATCTGAATCCCTACCACCTCACCCCACCCAGCCAACCCCCACCCAACCCCAAAAAAAGTTTAAAAAATATTTTTTTTGCCAACCCTAAGCCCCCACCCCAAAAGAAAAAAATTAGAAAAAGTTTTTTTTGAATTTTTTTAAAAATAAAAATAAAAATTACCAAT
>NW_006239338.1:335246-358745 GCF_000226075.1 Solanum tuberosum | reverse complement strand
CCCACCCTCACATCCACCCCTACCCCCACCCCACCAATTTTCTATTTTTTATTTTCAAAAACACATACTGCAATTAGGAATTTTTATGATAAGTGAGTGATATATGGATATATATGGATTCTCATGTTTACCCATTTTGTTCATATTTGTGTGAGTTTAAATAATTTGAAGTCCATATTTACTCATTTAAGAAAATATGAGCGATCTATTTAATTAAATATAGAAAAAATGGATCCATTTCACTTATATGGGTTGAAATTTCCACCTATAGTTCCTTCGCAAAGTTGTTTACAAAGCTCATATGTTTTGTTCTAAATCACATTGCTCATTAACATAGTTAGGAGCTTTAGGGGTGTGCAAAAATCGAACTAATCGATTAATTGAATCGACATTTTTTATTGGTTTATTGTTATTGGGTAATTGAGTTAACAGATTTCTAATGGTTTTGTAAAATTTTTTTATCGGATTATCGATTCAATATTGGATTTTTAATATTGGGTTATTAGGTAAACCAATAATCCATTAAGACGATAGTAATTTACTATTTTATCCCTACATAAATATTAAATGTTAGTCTCAGTACCTTACTGGTTATTGTCTTTTCCTTGTAGCCTTTAATTCACACTTCATCATGATTTTGAGTTTACAACTTTACATTATACAAAACTTCAAAACCTAAAGTAAGAACCATATTCCGCTTAATTAATTTCTATTTGTGTTGCACTTCTATAGTTCTTTTCATGTTAGTATTGTTTCTATTTTATGAGCATTCTATAAATTTACATTATTGTCTTGTCACGTCAAATCATTGAACAAGTAATATATTTGTTTTATAAGCATTTTCTTATTGGTGAAACCGAAAATCAAAATTTTACCATAAATCGAAAACCAATTAAAAATATCTTATCTTTTATAGTAGATGTCGAACTTGTTGTGCCCCATTGACTAGGAAAGGGGCGAACGCAATAGCTACGTGGACCCCTTCCTTTCAGTTGTTGTCAGTGTTTTCGTGGATTGATTATTAATTTAGTGTATTTAAAAATAAAAAATTGATAAATCAAACTGATAATAGATAAAATCAAACCAAATTAAATCGACTGATGCACACCCCTAACTTACCCTGCCTTTTTACATCAATACACTATAGAACTTACTTTCAGGATCAAGAGGTTAATAGTAATTATTATAACTTACTTTTGATTCTATTTTTACATTCAATTGTTAATCTTTAATTCATATTAGGTTAAACAATAATTATGAAATTGCTTATATCTACATAAATCTGTTAATTTTATATTTATTGCGAAATTATTATATCTCCTCTTAATTATAACAAAATGACCTTTAGATTATACATGCATATAATGGCGGAGCCAAATTGTTTATCAAAAAATTCAATTTATATATATCTATATATATTCATAATTTTAATTATATATAAATAATATAATTTTTTTTATGGCCTATAATAAGCCCCAAATTGGATCCGTCTCTGTGTGCAATAGGACCCAAAGGCATGCAAAAGGAATTGGACACTAGTGATTCACTTTGGTTGTTCTCGAAACCCAATATGAATTTTATTCAAAGAATGCAACTACCCATAACTCCCTTTGTTTTTAGTATGTTATTAGTATGAAAGGTATGATTTAGCTAGAGTCCAGTCTAATCAACACTGATTCTGAAGATATTGTCTTTGTATTTCCACAATTGTCTTTTAATATATATATATATATATATGTTTATTTTTACTGTCATATTTTGTTTTATGAAATAAAATGAATTTGAAATTCACTTTTGGTGAAATTTATTTATGCAAATAATAAATCAAAAAAAAAAACTAAAGCAAAAGACATATATATTATGGTAAACTTAAAGTTTATTAATATAAATAATCTTTATGTTACTTATTCTCCTGATAAGTTGATTAAATCAACAAATGTTGAGCCTGAGTTTTCTAAATTATGCAAAGTATAAAGACAAATATAAAAATCAAGTTAGTCCTTCACATAATTCACTTCCGGATTACTCTCGACTTTACCTCGCTCGTTTGTAGTACTTTTAAGAATCGAATTTGGGTGAAGGGTCAGTTTGACTACATCATGATTTGAAATTTGTTGTGCAATAGGCTATTTTGAAAGAATTTTCGAGGTTATGTCCCGCACAAGCCACCATGTGACACTGCTATAGCACAGAGAAAAAATGTGATCAGTCTGGACCGCTATAGTTAGTCACAATAAATGCAAAAAAAACTTTCCAAAACCGCACATAATCACCCAAAACATTTTGGAAAATAAAAAAGGCGACCTAGGACAAATTTCATAGTTTTTCATTAAGAATCTTCATAAAGGTGAGCAATCTGATCCCCTACCTTAGTATTTCGATTCTTAGGCCTTAGAGGTGGTAATTATGGCCCGAGTTCATCCTAAGGTGGAGAAAATTCAGGTTTATGAAGATTTTAGGGTGTAAGACCTTGGTTGTTCATAAGCACTTTTGTTTTTATCCATTTGCCATAATTCACTAATGTAACCATAGAATTGATAGTTTAGGTTAAATTAATGGTGGATTTTTTTTATATTTGAAGTGGAATAATCATGAGATTGGTCTAGAATTTGAGATTTGGATATAATCCGTAAATATTTAAGTCATTGTGATTTATGTTGTATTAGGTTTATTAATTTAGACCGAGAAAAAGCTAAAGCTTCCCAAAGGATCAAAAGTTCATGACTAGACTTCTATAGTAACTGTTTGGTGTCCAGGTAGGCTAAGTCTTCTTAACTGAGTGATTAGACCTGTATTTACTTATATACAATCTTGTAAATTGTCAGGACATTTCATGCATAAGCCTTTATGCACAGATACTGAATGATTGAATATATGATTAGTTATGTTTTATACTGATGATGGACTTGATTAGTTATTATTGACATTATGATATTTGTTGGGTATTATTTCGCGGAAGATAATTGTGGATAATCAGATTGTGATAAAAAAATATTCGAGAAAGAATTCTCTCAGGTAAGTGATGGTTTTCTTGTTTTCTATCATATGTGCTTGTCAATTGTATTGTTAGTATTGCCTGCATAAGGTATGTATAAAGGCAATTAAAGGAATGTAAACTGAATTGTTAATTGTTGTCAATCACATGTAATGAATGTGTTTACTTTAGTGTACAAGTGTGATTGTTGTTTATAGTCATTTTTAATTGTTTCATAAAAGTTATCATTTTGCCCACCCGATATTGACCCCGAATCTTTTATGATTGAGTTTTGAAAGTTGGTTTTGGACTTTGACTTAAAAGTTGAGAATTTTTGTAAGTTCTGAGTTTGAAAGACTTATATTGTTAAGAAAGTGATTTTCGGTGCCTTTCAGAATTTTGAGTGTCGGAATGAAATTTCATCTATTCCATCTGTCCTGGACTATAAAATCTCATCTCTGAAAGTTGTTGGTTTCCGATTCGATGTCTTTTTGAGGATTTGAGGTCATAAGTTGTGAAATTGTGGAAAATTTAGCTTTTAAGGTGACGTTGATCAACATTCGGGGTTCAGATGCTCGAATTTGAAATTTGAGAGTTTCGTTGGATTCGGGAGATGATTTTTGGGCTAGGTGAGGTTTTGGTTGATTTTTGACCTATATGGCATTAAATTAGTTTTTTATGATTTTCACGGATGTCGGGTCAAGGAGACCTCAAATTTGTGTTTTAACGATTTTATTGAGTCCAGAACGTCGAGTATAACTGATTTGTGGTTTGTGTTTACAGGGTTACGAACGAATCCCGAGAGTCCTAATGTTGGTTGAGTTGTTGGTGTCTGCAGGCATCGCTTTTGCGAAGGCCAGTCGCTTAAGCGACCTTCGCAGAGGCGAGAGCCTCTTCGCTTAAGCGAGCTTTGCAAAAGCAAGGAGCGCTTCGTTTTTGTGAAAGGCACCTTTTTGCATAGTTCGCTTTTGCGAACCCATAGTCTCTTTTGCAACATCAAAGAGAATTTTTTCCTACCATTTTCGAAGTTTAAGCCCCATTTTCTATTTTTTAGTTTGGGGAACCCTTCGAGGCGATTTGTGAAAGGTTTTCTTGTGCTAAATCATTTGGGTAAGCTTTCATAATCCTAAAACTTCATTTCCATTTGATTATTTATGGATTCTAACATCATCATAATTTGAGATTTGATTTGGAAAATGGCAAGGTTTTGAAAGAACTTGAGTTTTGATCTAAAATGGTGATTTTGAGTGGTTTTGATCCCTTTTTCGTAATGATTTTCACTAATGAGTTCCTAAAGGCTTAAACATCATTTTCAAGTATTGTTTTCTGGATTCAAACCACTATTTTGAATTTGAATTTTGAGTTGATTGACTCATTTCTCTATATAATTGATGTGAAATTGTTGTTTTCTGATGAGTGATTATGAACACTTGATTGTTATAGATTGTGTGACTTTGGAAGTGATTCGTAAGGGAAAGACTCAACTCTTGAAGTGATTATAATTGATTTAAAGCAAATGATTTCTTAGGCTTTGTAATCTAGTAGAACTGTCCACTTCTCTTCATTGTATGTATGTTGGAGAGTAATCAAGAATGAGGTGAAAGTTCTTATTGCTCTGCCTTTCGTGATGATAACGACAATTTGTGAATTGCCTTGTTGTGACCCTAATTGATTGATTTGATGAAATATCTTGATGGCTTGACTGTGAAGTTGAATTACATGACTTGTTGTCTCTTTGTGTGTTGTAATATTGCTTGTGTGCATTGATTGTTGAACACCGTGATGAGATATGCGATTGTCATGATGCTGAGGTCTTTCTCGATTATCTTTATAAAGCCGAAATGGTTCCGGCTAGTGATTATTATAAAATCGATGAAAAATGATTTCGGCTAGTGATTTGATATAAGGCGGATGAGAAATATTCTGGCTAGTGATTTGATATAAAGTCGATGGAAAATGGTTCTGACTAGTGATTTGATATAAAACTGATGGAAAATGGTTTTGACTAGTGATTTGATGTAAAACTTATGGGAAATGATTCCGACTAGTGATTTGATATAAAATCAATGAGAAATGGTTCCGGCTAGTGATATTTTGCTGATGGGAAATGGTTCCGGTGAGAGATTGATTCTTGTGATTTGATACATTTCTATGCTTATGCGTGACTTACTTGTTACTTGTGATTGATGCACTTGTGATGTGTAATTGATCTACTTGACATTGAATTTGACTTATGTGATACGTGTTGATTGTTGACTGGTGACTTTGGACTGTAAATATTGAGCCATGTGAACTGTATATTGTAGAACTGTTAGGTTGAACTGATTTCTGTGGAGGTTGTAGTTTAAGAAGGTTCGATTAAATGAAAAGGAGCAGTCAAATTCTAGCTAGGTTGCCTTGTTTTTTAGGTTGCTTGTTGGGTATTGTGTTATTAGTACTCACTCCTTGCTTTTACATTTGTGTAGGTTCCGAGCCCGTACCCATACTGTGATCTCTTTTTTCTTCTTCTGATTTCAAGGCTTGTCAAGGATTTTGAGAGGTAGTTGTTTGTCATCCCAACAGACCCTCTTGTTCCTTTACTTTATGAATTGTTCTATTTGAGAAACAAGGACTGTGAGACTTGTATTTATCTTTTAAATTTTGTTTATACATTAGTTGCTTGTACACGTGACAATAAGATTTTGGGGTGTTTATAGAAGAATAAATTTTCTGCTTTTACTTGTTCTTATTTTATCTTTCCATATTTCTTTCGTTTTCGCTGCATTGAGACTGACTTGTCTTGATGGGAATAGATAAGTATTATCACATCCGTTTTTGAATCGTGACAATTATTCATGTTTATTTTGCATTATGACGTGGAATAAGAGTTAAATCTCATATTTTTTAGTATATATAATACTAATTTAAATATATAGGTTAAAATTATGACATTGGTAGACAAACCGATAATAATTGATGCTCAGGGGTAGTAGTACGTGGAGTGACCCCCAGGAGTTATGAAATGCAGTCACGTGAAGAGTGGTACGATAGAATATGTGGAATCAGAAAAGAGTGCTATTAATTACACTATGGGAACACAAGGGGAGGAGGACTTACATTTGACCCCCTATGCCTTGGGTACAAGTCGTACGCGTTATAATATATAGTAAATCTTTTCTTGTCACTAACCAAATTTTATTGCAGATAAAGAGATCTGGTGATAGTGACGATGTTAGAATTTTAATGTTAGAAGATTTTAACATAGCAAAAGAGGAACTTGTTGGGCATGCGGAGACCATCAAGCCATCTTTCTTTGATCGTGGATTCGCAGGCAATATTTATAGATTTGTATATTGATATAAGTGTTAAAAATATATTTAAACCATTCTTTTTTTTTAGTTTCATACCTAAATTATTAAGAATATAAGTTTCACATCTAAATTATCACTTATAAATATGAATATAAAATTTATGTATTGGGTTCACTTAAATCCACTGTAATACATACAGTAACTCTGCCAGTGAGTGGGGTACTAAATATAGGTTTTGTTGACTAAAACCAGTGGATGAGTTGGCTATATCTACTTGCATCTCTCTGGAACTATCTTTACACTAAAAGCTGCTGCTCCTGCTCTACCCTACCCGTCATGATTTTTCTTTTTTTTGGTTTTTTCACATGCGGCTATGTACCTAAGGGGCTAAACCTGACAATAGTTAAGGACGAAGGAATACTTATTGCTCTACCATAATTTTTGTTGGTACCCTTCATGATTTACTAGTATGTGACTTCATTATTACATACTTCTAATCAATCTTTTGACTGACAGTTTTGATATTCGCCCTAGGGTGTGGTATACTACCACAATGTTTCTGAGTGAAGTTTATGGGTGAGAAAAAAATAATTTTTAGCGGTAATGAATAAACATATTAATAAAGAGTGATAAAGATATTACTAGTATTATTTAAGTGTTATTAGATTGAATGTCGCTAAAAGTTTTAGGCATATATACAAAGAATGCTAATTATCGTTAAATATATATATTGAACTATTATTGTTGATTAATTGTCATTAAAGATCATTTTTATGTAGTAAAAATTTATGTTTCTAAGTGTTAAATGGTATGTTCTAAATATGTTGCTTGGAATTAGTAATTTTAAATACATAAATAATTTTCTTCCTCATTAGCAACTAAACAAATGTTAAATACCTTCTGAAAAATTATAAAAGAGATTATATTACATAAAATAGGATAGATAAGAGTAAATCACGGTGAAATTGCTTTTTATAAGTAAGCAATTACATATTGTTGGATGTCAAGGTTTTAAAACTGATAAAGAACTAGTCCCTTCACTCCAATTTGTTAATTTAAAATCATTACTTATACAAAGAGAAGAAAAAAAATCAGTATAATAAACAAATGGCTAGATTGCTAGAAGCATTAATGTTGATCAAATTAGAAAATTCTCTTGTCATAACAAATGTAATAAAACAACTTGTATAAATTAATTCAATAACTTTTGCTCATTAAACAGTGTATTTAGGTTTTAAAAAGTCATTAAACATATACACATATTAAATTTAGAACCCAATTATTAACAACATGATGTCGTTATTCTAAAATCAATCAAAAATCATAAAATTGATATCCTGATTCTGCTTTTATTCATGTGTGATTCTAATTGTTTCCCTTGAATCTCGTAAGGACATTTTCAAACATAAATAATTCTATCAACATTTCTTTCTTTTATTCATGTGTGATTCTAATTGTTTCCCTTGAATCTCGTTAAGGACATTTTCAAATATAATTAATTCTATCAACATTTCTTTCTTATAGAAAATGATTTATACAAGATTTTTCGGTTGACTTAGTACGTGAGAGTTTAATTAAAACATCTCTGATGAGCATATTTTTGGTTCATAGATACTCTAATTGGAATATGATCTTTTTGAACAATATGACTAGTCTTTTCACACGACAATATATCAGTTTTAGTGACAAAAGACAACTTATCAAGAAACATTTATAATTCAACAATAGAACTAAGCTCCAATTCAGCCATAGATTTTGAAGTTGAGATTTATAAAATTTAAAGTTTTGTTTGGACATACATTATACTAGAAAAAATTTAGTAAGATTTTATGAGTGGAAGTCCCAAAAATCCAAAAACTAATGAACTTGAAAATATTTGAAGATCAAAATTTTTAAAATTTGATCAAATTTAATAATCAAACAGATATTTAAAGATGAAATTTTAAAATCTGTAACCAAACATCTGTTAGGATCGAAATAATTAAGCGTCATGCGGAAGCTAGCAAAACAAACTTCGAAAGACCACGGTAAGAAGACAAATGAGAAATATATCAAAAGACACAAAAATTTAACGTGGTTTGATTGACCGACCTACATCCACAAATGAGATGAGTAATTCACTATATATACATGAAAGTACAAAATACTAGAGAGAATAAACCTCAACCAATTCACTCGAAATACAAGAAGGTTCACACAAGTGATAACATATCACTTGTGTTCCACAAATTCCCTCCCCAAACCAAAACTCTCAAAGCCCCTAGGATTACATTGTGAATGTTGATTAAGCTAGAAGGAACGAGTCTCTATTTATACAGTCCTAAATATTTTCCTACAAAAAATGAATTAGCCAAATGTGGAGAATGAAAACCTATTTTATGATAAAAAGAACTTGAGCAATTAATACCCAACAACATCAGCTAAATATAAATAAATGAGATGATCATTATAGATCACGTACTTATAAATCAAAATCTATAATCAAACGCTGAACATGAATATCATTATATATCACTAAATTGCAAGAAAAAACAATATAAGTTTTTTTCCAAAACAAGAAAGCACAAAGTCAGGACTCTCTACATAGGTTCAAAATTGGAGTCCAAATTTATATGCTAGGCACATTATCTTCCATATCCTATCTCTGCCCCAAATTTAATAATCAAAATTCAAATCTATAGAGTTGAGAAATATAGAAAAATATCAAAAATTAAAAAAACACACACAATCCTAAAACTAAACATTCCTCTGCATGGCCACAACAGTGAGTGGATTCTTCATTTCACATGACAATTTTAAAACTTCTCCCAAGTCAACTGGATGGGCCCCATCCTCCACAAACTCGAAATGTTGCACCAACTTAGCCACCCATAACATAACTGTAACCAACCCCAAATTTTTCCCGGGGCACACTCTCCTTCCTGCCCCAAACGGTGCCAAACGTAGGTCACCCCCCCTCACATCCACATTCACACCACCTTCTGACACTACAAACCTCTCTGGCTTAAATTCAAGCGGATTTTCCCACACGTCAGAGTCATGAGTAATAGCCCACATGTTGACCATCGCCGTTGTATGGGAAGGAACAACCATGCCATTGCTAAGCAGAACGTCTGATGTGGAAAGCCGCGCCCACGAGAGAAGTGGGCCCGGTGGATGAACTCGTAGTGTCTCTTTTATCACTGCTTGTAAGTAGGGCATCCGAACAACGTCCACATCAGTCACAACTTGTCCCATCGTGACATTATCAACTTCTTGTCGTAACTTGTTTTGCACTTCGGGGTGCAAAACAAGTTCCGCCATCACCCACTCCGTTAAAAGTGCCGTGGTGTCCGTCCCTCTAAATATCATTTCCTGCATAGAAAGATTTTAGAATGTTTCAAAACTATTCTTAAAATTTAAAAAAAAGTACATTTTTGTGGGTTTTCTAGCCAAATAAGTGAGACCTAAATATTTGTAGACGAACTAAAAAGAAAAATATATCTGAGACAGGAAAAATAGTAATTACGTACCCAAAGAACTGCGACCATATCATCTTCGTCTAGCTTTTCTTCTCCATCAAGAGATAATAAAACGTCAAGAAAATCACCATTATCAGTCATCACCATTTTTGATGCAGAAGTGCGACAACGCTTATGTTCATCAATAATATCAAGAACAAACTTTCGTACACGTGGCACGAGAGCTTCACTCCGTCGAACAATGCCCGACGGATCATAAAACAAACTCAACCAGGGAAGATAATCAGACCAATTAAAAGCGCCTAATAATTCAAAACCTTCCTTCACCATATCTTGCAACTCTCCGAGCTCTAATTTACCATCAACATTATCATAACGCTTTCCAAACACACTACCCATAATATTATTCAACGCAGCAAATTGCAAATGCGTCCTCAAAACTACCTTTCCATTTTCAATCTGATCGTTAACTATATTCCGTAACATAACGGAACAGTCAAGTTGACGGCTCGTTTCATGAGCCGCAATTCGGCTAGGAGAGAAGAGATATGAAGAAGCAATACGACGGAGTAGACGCCAGTAAGTTCCGTTAGGAGCGAACCCAATGGCTCGGCTAAACATGAGGCTTTTAGCCGATTGTTTAATCGGACGGTCAGCGAAATGAGGTGATGTAAGAATCTCTTTAGCTATTTGAGGATCGGAAGATACAACTAAAGGAGTTGAACCAAGGCTAAAAGCCATAAGCTGTTTAGCTTTATGACTCCAAGCCGCGGTGGCTAAAGTGCGATGAGCTAAGCCATCGTGACTAAGAGTGAAAAGGCTTCCGATTATCGGAAAGCCACGTGGTCCAGAAATATTTCGTCCTGGACCACTACTAATATTGGTGGTGTTGTTTTTCCAAGCAACACCACCAGGAGTAGAAGCCCAAGTGATTAGAGTGATTGAAATAAAAGCTAAAATAATATAAAGGATAACATATTCATCAAGAAGAATTTTCCAACCAAGGAAAGTTGGTAGTGTAAATACCCACCAATTGGAGTCTTTTGTGACCATGCCTAAATCCATGAAATGAAGAAAAATAGGAGTGGTGGAATATATTTGTGATGTTTCAAAATGAAAAGTATGGCTAGCTTTATATAGGCTGCAAAATTTAATCATTTAGTAGTAAGTAGCTTCTTTATAGTTATCATGTTGTGTTTTACAATAATTACTTTGACTATTTTTTAAAGTTAAATTAGATTATATTAATTTGATATTTTAAATTAAAAATTTAGATATTAAAAAATTATACGAACATTACTATAAATTATAATTTTTGCATATCAATATAATGAAAAAATATTTCATGAAATATTAATCAAAGTTCTAATTATTTGACTCTAAAAAAGAATATCATGACAACTAGAATAGATATAGATTTTCTTTCATCACTTACCATAGCTTTATTTAGTGCTATCATCACATGTGAATCTTCTAGGCGTTTGACCATGAGATTCTTTCAGTTGTTTAGAGTTGAATGAATTTCGAAAAATCTGAAAACATGTTTGACCAAAGAAGTTTAGAATTCAACCGTCTTTCAAGAATTCGAAAAGTAACAAAGATGTATTTTCACTCCAAATTACTCAAAAAAGTCAAAGACAACTGTAATTTATATTAATGATGAACTAAACACAACTCCTTTCAAATATCATTTTTTTACTTTGAAAATAAAAACTATTTTTTTTCTTCTAAATTTCATAATAAAATATAATCAAACGTCCAATATGATCTCATTTTCACTAGTTTTTCTTGGATTTAACTCTTCCAAATTACATTTTCTCTCCATTTGTTCAACTACACACGTTTAGTCCATGAGTCAATACTTTTAACGCGGAAAGAAATTCAGTAGCATGTATGGGGACAATTTTATTCTTTCCACATATATCAATAAAATATATTTAATTTGTCCACATATACAGTACTATGGATTATAAGTTTTAAAAAATAATTAAAAATAAGTATGAGAAAATGAATTACAAAACATCTCAAACCATGACCTAGTGACAAATAAAGTAGGTTAAGCATTGTAAAATTTCAGATTCAAAACCTAATCGAGGAAAATACTATTTTTTCCATCAATTGAACCATGACGGATTTCGTTGTCAAAAATTGTTCGAACACCATAATTATATTAAAAAAACACTAAATATATATACATCAATTGCATTAGTCAAAATATAACGGAACACGATAAAATGCAAGATTGTGGGGTATTTAAGTTCAGTTAGTCAAGTAGAGAGGTGTTTTTAAGGCTGTCAATAATTCGGGGATGAAACTAATAAATTCACACCTATTTTAGAGGTATCTTAGATACTTCTTTCTTATTTTTTTGAACAAATTCGTATTCTTCTAGTTTTTCAACTTGTACAATAGAATGTCGAAAAATGAGGTTTTCTTTTTATCTCTCGACTAATTAGATCAATGACTTCAATCATTGTGAGAATTCATGACTCGAAATTTTCTTTTAAAATAACAACTGATAAACAAAGTCCATCTTCAATGAAAAAATAAAAAGAATTCACCACATGTTTGGATTAAATAAACTAAGATTTATCTAATCTAAGGAACGGACACTAAGGATTTATTGTATTCAATCAGTGGAAATATTGAATTGGTTAATTACTTCCTTTTCAACAAATGACATATGATTTTCTTTTATTTCGTGTTTTGTATCTATAATAAGATTTTTAGGATTGAATTCATTATATCAAATTATAAGTTCAGAAATAATAGTTTTTAAATTTTTTATCAAGTTTTATATAAAATCCAATTACCCGCATAAAAAAATTGGAATTGAATAAATTTACAGCGAAATAACTTGATCAATCCCTATCAATGGTGCTTTTTATTTACAATTTTTTTTTACTATTATGTGTTAGATATTATCGAATTTTGTAAGTGAAATTGGCAAGCACTCTTAGTATTTGCCTAAAAAAGAAATTTTTTAACTATGCCTATTTTGCACTTAACATTATTATTTTATCTCATTTTGCAAGTTGCATGAGAACCAAGAATGGATATATAAACTTGTATCGTTGAATGTGATAATTGACTAATTTTTAATTTGTAATTAATTTGATTTAATAGTAGTAATTAGAAAATATTTCTCGGTTTTAAAGGTCTGCCATTAATTTTAATTTTTTTTTTTGGTTTATTTGACTTCTTATTCTTATATACATTAAAAAGACTATAAAACAAAATTATGAGATAAATTATAATACATTTCAACAAAGTTAAATATCGGAATTTCTTTCCTTTGAACAACTCTGGTACGGAAAACATGATAGCAATTAAATCTGAGGAAAAAAACATTGCTATAACAATAAGATTTTTCAAAGAGAAAACTACAATTACTTTATTTTAATAACACCCAACCTTTTTTTTCCATGGCAGCTGAAGCATTAAGCTTCTAATATGTGATTTCACTAGAAATCTTTGGGTACTGTCTTCACATAATTGACAAAATTTGCCAATTTTTCATACTGCAAACGAAAAGACCACACAAAGTTAATAATCAATTTACTAGAGCATTTCATGAATAAATATTTGATGAAAAGAAAATTAACCTCCGATTTCAATTGATCAAATTCCTTGTGCAACTTTTCAAGATGTTCCTTTAATTCTTCAATACATGCAGAACAACTTGGTTTCTCGCTCCACTCATTTATCAATTCGTATTCTAAGGTGAGCCTTTTCTTTTTGAAGTTAGTTGCATTGTTTCCTTTGTGCATCTCGCTAAGGATTGAAAACACCATAAGAACGCACATGAAGGCGGTAAAACAAATAGCAAGAAAAAAGAGAAAATGTGTAAAGGACATCGACAAGAACTTTGGAGAAGCCATTGATAAATATTTTTAGAGCAAATTAATAAGAAAGAAACTTTATTTATTATAAATTTTTATATCACTTGCTTTTTATAAGAGGGAAAACCATTTTAAAAAAATGTTTTTATAAATTTTTTACCAAATATAATATTTGAAGCATCTAATTGGAAAATAATGAATTGATGGATAAGCATAGGTTAGAAAATGGTAACAAATTAATTTTTATGCTTAATTTAATTAATGAGATGAATTGAGTTTGAATCTATCTTAAAGAGACTTGGATAATATATAGGTAGCCATATATTTTGGATAAGACATAAGATCTCCTAAACTATGATAGAAATCATAACGATACACCTTAACTTAATTCGGGTCCTATTACCCTCTCCTCCCCTCTAAGCTCAATTTTTCTGTATTTTCGTACATGTTTTATGCTGATGTGACACCTTCAACTAGGTAAAATTAGATGCGTGTATAACATGCTCCACCACATGTGTATTTTTATTTTAAACTCTTTTTTTTAAAAAAAATATTTTTAATTTTTTAGAAAAAATTTTCTTATTTTCTTTATCTTGTATTTAAACTAAGTTAATACATGTAATTTTTTTAAAAACCTTTTTTTGCCTTATATTTTAATTTTTTTTTCTTTCAATTCTTAAACTTCATTCATTGTTTTTTCACTCTTTTGTTTTTCTATTGATTTTATTTATTCCTTTTATTTTCTTTGCCTTTTTAAAAAAATTTTGATTTCAAATTTAATTCCAAATGTCTTGTATTTAAGTTAATTTCGGAAGGATATGAAAACAAGTGAAGAAAATCAAATAAAATATTTAAAAAATTAAAAAATTAAAATTAAATGACACTTTCTAAAAGATAGCAATTAAATCTGAGAAAAAAATATTGCTATACAACTAGAATTTTCTAAAAGAAAATTACAATTGCTTTATTTTAATAATCCCCAACCTTTTTCATTAGAAATCTTTGGGCCCAAACTCTACTTTTCATCCGATACTGTCTTCATATGACAAAACTTGTAATTAAACTTTTAATACTGCAAACGAAACGCTCGAATTGTAAAGTCAATAATCAATATATTAGAACATTCCACGTATGAATATTTGATGAAAAGAAAATTAACCTCCATTTTTTAATTGGTCTAACTTTTTATGTAACTTTTCTAGACATTCCTTTAATTCTTTGATACATGTAGAATATGTTGGTTTCTCGGTCCACTCATTTACCGATTCATATTTTAGGGAGAGCATTTTCTTTTTGAAGTTAGTTGCATTGTTTTCTTTCTTGATCTCGCTAAGGATTGAAAGCACCATAAGCATGTTCATGAAGATGGAAAACAAATAGCAAGAAAAAAGAGAAAAAGTAAAAAAGACATCGATAAGATCTTTGGAGAAGCCATTGGTAAATATTTTTAGGGCAAATTAATAAGAAAAAAGCTTTATTTATTTTAATCTTCTAAATTACTTTCTTCTTATAAGAGGGTAAACCTTTTTGAATAGATGTTTTTATAATTTTTTTTACCAAATATAATATTTGAAGTATTTTAATAAGAAGATAATTAATTTTGATGGATTATCGTATGTTAGAAAATGATAAGAAATTGATTTTTATACTTAGTTTAATGAGATGAGATTTTTAAGATTTTTAAGTTATGAGTTTAACCTTAATTTTTAGGATTGAATTCGTTACATCAAATTATGAGTTCACAAATAATAATTTTTAATTTTTTAATCAAGTTTTACATAAAATTCATTCATTTGCATAAAAAATATTGGATTTGAATAAATCTATAACAAAATAACTTGATGAGTCCCTATTAATATGACACTCTCTAGTTGTATTTTTTCTACTATCATGTGTTAGAAATGTCGAATTTGTACTCTAATCAAGTATTTGCCTAAAAAGGAAATTCTTTAACTATGCCCATTTTCACTTATACTATTATTTTACCTGATTTTGCAAGTTGCATGAGAACCAAGTATGGAAAAACTTGTACCATTAAATGTGATAATTGACTAATTTTTAATTCTTAATTCATTTGATTTAGTGGTAAAATTAGTAACTAGAAAATATTTGTCTCCATTGATTTTAACTTTTAAAGGTCTGTCAGTAAATTTAAAAATATATTTTTTGGTTTATTTGACTTCTTATTCTTATACATTAAAAAAAAGACAAAACAAAAATCATGAGAAAAATCATAATACATTTCAACAAAGTTAAGGTACAAAAAACATGATAACAATTAAATCAAAGGGAAAAACTTTGCTATACAACTAGCTAGAATTTTCAAAGAGAAAACTACAATTACTTTATTTTAATAATACCCAACCTTTTTCACTAGAAATTTTTGTGTTTAAACTCTAATTTTCATTATGTATTGTCTTCACATAATTGGCAAAACTTGCTAACTTTTCATACTGCAAACGAAAAGACCAAGTAAAGTTAATAATCAATTTACTAGATCATTTTTATGAATGAATATTTGATGAAAAGAAAATTAACCTTTGTTTTCAATTGGTCAAACTCCTTATGCAGATTTTTAAGATGTTCCTTTAATTCTTCGATACATGTAGAACAAGTTGGTTTCTCGCTCCACTCATTTACCAATTCGTATTCTAGGGAGAACCTTTTCTTTTTGAAGTTAGATATTGCACTGTTTCCTTTCTTCATCTCGCTAAAGATTGAAAACATCATATGGACGTTCATGAAGACGATAAAACAAATAAAAAGAAAAAAGAGAAATTGTAAAAAGGACATCAATAAGAACTTTAGAGAAGCCATTGATTGAAAAATATTTTTAGAGAAAATTAATAAGAAAGAAACTTTATTTATTTTAATTTTCTATATCACTTGCCTCTTATAAGAGGGAAAAACTTTTTAAATAAATGTTATTATAATTTTTTTACCAAATATAATATTTAAAGCATCTATAGGAAAATAATGAATTTGATAGATTAGCATATGTTAGAAAATGGTAAGCAATTGATTTTTATGCTTAATTTAATTAATGAGATGAATTGAGTTTGAATATATATCTTATAGAGATTTGAATAATATATAGGTAGTTATATATTTTGGATAAGACATAAGATCTCCTAAACTATAATATAGAAATCACAGCGACACACCTTAACTTAATACATGTCCTATATATTACCCTCTCCTCCCCTTCGAACTCAATTTTGTTTTGTATTTTCTTACACGTTTTATGCTGATGTGGCACCTTCAACTAGGTAAAGTTGACTGCGTGTATAACATGCGTCGTCACGTGTGCAATTTTTTATTTTAACTTTTAAAAAAAATATATTTTTAATTCTTTTTAACACAATCTTCTTAATTTCTTTATCTTGTATTTAAACTAAGTTAATACATGTAATTTAAAAAAATAAAATTAGAAAACCTTATATTTAAACCTTTTTTTCTTTCAAATTTTAAACTTCATTCATTGTTTTTTCACTCATTTTTTGCTATTGATTTTATTTATTCCTTTTATTTTCTTTGTCTTTCATTTGATTTGATTTCAAATTTAATTCCAAATGTCTTGCATTTAAGTTAATTTTCAGAAGTATATCGAAACAAGTGAATAAAATCAAATAAAACATAAAAAAATTAAAACATTAAAATTAAAGGACACTTTTTTAAAAATATTATTATTATCATTATTATTATTTATATAAAATATGCGTAATTTTTAAAAACAAATAAAAATGGAAATATAAGAAGTTCGTAAAAGAAAAAAAAAGTTTAATCAAACTCTTTACGCAACTTTTCAAGATGTTCCTTTAATTCTTTGATACACGTAGAACAATTTGATTTCTCGCTCCATTCATTTATCTATTCGTATTTTAGGAAGAGCCTTTTCTTTTTGAAGTTAGTTGCATTGTTTCCTTTCTTGACTCGCTAAGGATTGAAAACACCATAAGAACATTCATGATGAAGATGGTAAAACAAATAACAAGTAAAAAAGAGAAAATACAAAAAGGACATCGACAAGAATTTTGGAGAAGCCATTGGTAATTTTTTTTTAGAGCAAATTAATAAGAAAGAAGCTTTATTTATTTTAATCTTCTATATCAATCTTGCTTCTTATAAAAGGGAAACCCGGTTTAAATAGATTTTTTTTTTACCTAATATAATATTTGAAGTATTCTAATAGGAAGATAATAAATTTTGATGGATTAGCATATGTTAGAAAATGATAAAAAAATAATTTTTATGATAAAAAAGAGAGTCATAAGTTCTTTATTCAATAAATGCATACTCTTAGTTTTTTTTAAACTTGTATAGTAGAATGTCAAGAAATGAAGTCTTCTTTTATCTCTTGACCAATTAGATCAATAGCTACCAACTTCCATCATTATGAGAATTCATGACTCGAAAAAAAAAATAAGAGAAAAAAGAAACGAGTGATGAACAAATTAAAGTCAATCTTCAATGGAAAAATCTAAAGAAAATCATCATATTTTTGGATTTAAATAAACTAAGATTTATCCAATCTAAGGAATATTTAGCACATCAATAACTACACATTAATAATTACTAACCCAAAAAGGAAAAAAAGAAAGAGTCGAGAGAGAGAAAATTATTGAAAGTAAGGCATATAGGCAATTCTTTTTGTCTAACAATTTATTATTTCTTGTCGATGAAAATGGAAAGTGTTTCATCAAAATTAAAGGATGAAAATTACTCATTAATATATTTAAGGGTCCATTATTAATTTACCCAAGATAGAAATCTCCATGGATAATTTTCAACTATATTTTTCTTAGAACATAAAAAAAAAATCCTATAATAAGAAGGGAGACTATGAATTTATTGTATTTAATTGGAGGAAATATTATCGAATTCGTTAATTACTTTCGTTTCAATAATTGTTTTGTGATTTTCTTTTGTTTAGTATGTTGTATCGATAATTAGGGTGGGTTCAAAAATTTTACTCGATGAGTTAAATCTTTAAGCTTCTTATGACTGAATTCAATATGTCAAATTATAAGTTCAAAAATAATAGTTTTAATTCTTTTTTATCAAGTTTTACATAAAATTCAATTATTCGCATAAAAAATATTGGATTTGAATAAGTCTACAACAAAATAACTTAATGAGTCCCTATCTAAATGATGCTCTTTAGTTGCATTTTTTCTAATATCATGTGTTAGAAATGTCGAATTTGGCACGTACTCTTAGTATTTGCCTAAAAAGGAAATTCTTTAACTATGCCCATTTTGTACTTATACTACTCCCTTAGTTTAAAAAAGAAAAGGAAAATTGTATATAATAGCAAATTATTAATTCAAATTAAATGTTATAAACATAGTTTGAGTTAATTGTACCCTATAACAAACTGTTACTATTTCGCCTCTCTTCCTGGTGGAATCTCGCTCGCCACTCTCGTTCTCGCTGGCAGTCTCGCTTGCCTCTCTTGCTTTTATACAAACACAAATGTATAAAATGTGTTTGTGTTTGTATAAAGCGAGAGAAAATTGTATATATACATATATTTTCGTTCCCCTCTCTCCCATCTCCCAGATCTCTCTCACCACTCTCCCAGATCTCACTCGCCTCTCTCACTTTATACAAACACAAATGTATACATTGCGTTTGTATTTGTATAAAGCGAGAGAAAATTGTATGTACAAATACAAATGCATATATTTTTCGTCCTATACACTTGTGATTATACAAATACGATCTTCCTTTGCCCAGTTTTTTTTTTCTTTCTCTCTTTCTCGCTTTATACAAAATAAATTATACAATTGATTCTTTTGTATATGTATACCGAAACAGATTATACAATTGCTTCTTTTGTATATATGTATAGCTAAATAGCCATAGCTTTCTTTTGTATATGTATAGAGAAATATACATATTTATGTTTGCTATGGAGCGCAATTATGCAAACTATAGCTATAGCATACAAATATGATTTTTGTGTTTGCTATATGTGAAAGTTGCTCAGAATGACCTAATTTCCTTTTTAGTCTGTTTAAAAAAGAATGACCCCTTTACTTTTTGGCAACACTTTAACTTCAACTTTCCACGTGACATAATTAAGGCCACAAGATTAAAGGACATTTTGGTATATTTGACATAACTTTAACTTAGAACCACAAGATTAAAAAATCTTCTTTCTTTTCTTAAACTCCGTTTCAAGTCAATCTAGGTCATTCTTTTGAAACGGAGGGAGTATTATTTTACCTGATTTTTCAAGTTGCATGAGAAGTGAGAACCAAGTATGGAGAAACTTGTATCATTAAATGTGATAATTGACTAATTTTTCATTCGCAATTCATTTAATTTAGTAGTAAAATTAATAATTAGAAAATATTTATCTCCATTGATTTTAACTTTTAAAGGTCTGTCATTAATTTTAAAAATATATTTCTTTTGGTTTATTTGACTTCTTATTCATACATTAAAAAAAAAAAGACTAAACAAAAATCATGAGAAAAATTATAATACATTTCAACAAAGTTAAGGTACAAAAAAAATGATAAACAATTAAATCTAAGGAAAAAACTTTGCTATACAACTAGCTAGAATTTTCAAAGAGAAAACTACAATTACTTTATTTTAATAATACCCAACCTTTTTCACTAGAAATTTTTGGTTCAAACTCTAATTTTCATCAGGTATTGTCTTCACATAATTGGCAAAACTTGCCAACTTTTCATACTGCAAACGAAAAGACCAAGTAAAGTTAATAATCAATTAATTTACTAGAACATTTTATGAATGAATATTTGATGAAAAGAAAATTAACCTCTGTTTTTAACTGGTCAAACTCTTTATGCAACTCTTCAAGATGTTCTTTTAATTCTTCAATACATGAAGAATAAGTTGGTTTATCGCTCCACTCATTTACTGATTTGTATTCAAAGGAGAACCTTTTCTTTTCGAAGTTAGTTGCATTGTTTCCTTTCTTCATCTCACTAAGGATTGAAAACACCATATGAACGTTCATGAAGACGATAAAACAAATAAAAAGAAAAAAGAAAAAATGTAAAAAGGACATCAACAAGAACTTTAGAGAAGCCATTTATAAATATTTTTAGAGCAAATTATTAAGAAAGAAACTTTATTTATTTTAATTTTCCGTATCACTTGCTTCTTATAAGAGGTAAAACCTTTTTTAAATAGATGTTTTTATAATTTTTTCACCAAATATAATATTTGAAGCATCTAAATAGGAAAATAATGAATTTGATAGATTAACATATAAAAATGGTAAGAAATTGATTTTTATGCTTAATTTAATTAATGAGATGAATTGAATTTGAATCTATCCTAAAGAGACATGGATAATATATAGGGAGTTAGATATATATTTTGGATAAGACATAAGATCCCCCTAAACTATAATAGAAATCACAATGACACACCTTAACTTAATTCGATTCCTATTATCTCTCCTCCTCTTCAAACTCAATTTTTCTGTATTTTCGTACATGTTTAATGCTGATGTGACACCTTCAACTAGGTAAGGTTGACTGCGTGTATAACATGCACCGCCATGTGTGTAGTTTTTTATTTTTAACTTTTTTTTAAAAAACCTTCTTATTTTCTTTATCTTATATTTAAGCTAAGTTAATACATGTAATTTTTTTTAAAATAAAATATTTTCCCTTCCTTCCTTCTCTCTCTCTCTCTCTCTGGTATTTTCCGGCCGAAATCGAAGGCTGCGCCGGCCAGAAGCAACGCGAGGACCAGCTCCGACCGGCGAGCCTCTTTCTCTCTCTCTCCTCCTAAGCTCCAGTGAGGACGATAACAACGAGCAGCAGCTCCAGCTGCTCAGACCAGCGAGCGGCGAACAGCAAAACCCCGGCGAAGGTAAGAACATTCTTCAGTTTCTCCGGTGAACTCATCTATCTTCCCCGACGACCAGTCCAGAAGGGAGACGGCAGTGCTACTGTGTGTCGCCGGAGATCAACCAGATCGGGCCGGAAAAGGACCCATAGATCACCGAAACCCTCCATCTTCACCGACCAGGTTCTATCTATCCTTTTTATCTCCCTTTTTGCTCTGAAACTAGTCGCTGCTGGGACCTTTCTTGCAGATCCTTTATCCCGGAACAGTATTTCAGTGTCTATTATAGTTCTGACCTGAGCTGCAGTATATAATATAGTGGGTGTTATCGTGTCCTTTAGAATATACACTGGACTGGACCATTTAGTGTAGCTGCTGTTATATTGCCCTTACTGTGTACTGCTGCTGCAGTCTTTAGTGTTTTTCTGTGTAGATCTTACTGTGTTTGCTGTCTAGTTCTAGTGGATTTGGTTTCTGATGGTGGTAGTGAGTCATGTCCTCGGTTGAGGCCGAGGTCGAGGGATAAGAGAGGTAAGGGGGTTAGGGGTTCTCTTAACGTGAGGGTAGGATCTTGGAACATAGGTTCGTTGACGGGGAAGTCCATAGAGCTAGTGAAAATTCTCAAGAGGAGAAAGATAAATATAGCTTGTGTCCAAGAGACTAGGTGGGTAGGCGCCAAGGCTCGGGATGTTGATGGGTATAAGTTGTGGTACTCAGGAGGGTCAAGGGATAGAAATGGAGTGGGTATTTTAGTAGACGGGGATTTGAGGGAGCAAGTGGTGGAGGTTAGGAGGATCAATGATAGGCTGATGACGATTAAGCTAGTCATTGGAGGAAGTACTTTGAGTGTTATTAGTGCTTATGCCCCTCAAGTGGGCTTGGACGAGGAGGCCAAAAAGCGCTTTTATGAGGATTTGGATGAGGTAGTTAGAGGTATACCGAATACCGAGAAGATTGTCATTGGTGGTGATTTTAATGGCCACATCGGGGCAACTTCTAGTGGATTTGATGATGTTCATGGAGGCTTTGGTTTTGGGGAGAGAAATGGAGGTGGAACTTCGCTTCTAGACTTTGCTAAGGCTTTTGAGTTGGTGATTGCTAACTCATGCTTTCCGAAGAAGGAGAACCACTTGGTTACCTTTCGTAGCCCAGTAGCTAAGACCCAGATAGATTACTTTCTCCTTAGGAGGGGTGATAGAGGTCTATTTAAGGACTGCAAGGTTATCCCAAGTGAAAACCTCACTACCCAATACAAGCTTTTGGTGATGGACCTGGAGATTAAGAGGGATAGGAGGAGGAAGACGATACCTGATCGACCGAGGATTAAATGGGGTGGGTTGACCCCTGCCCTTTCTCGGGAGATGGGTGAGGAGCTGATGGGGATGGGGGCATGGAGTGGTAGCGGGGATGCGGACAACATGTGGAATAAAGCAGCTAGTTGCATTAGGGAAGTTGCTTCTAAGGTGTTAGGGGTGGCAAGGGGTAAATTTGGAGGCCATAAAGGAGATTGGTGGTGGAATGGGGAAGTCCAAGGTAAAGTGGAAGCGAAGAAGGCTGCATACACAAAATTGGCGGAGTGCGTAGACGAGGAAGAGAAGCGGACGCTTAAGAAAGCCTATAAGACGACAAAGACAGAAGCTAAGTTAGCTGTTTCGAAGGCGAAGACGGCAGCTTTCGAACGCTTGTATGTCGAGTTGGGGGACAAAGGTGGGGATAAGAAGTTGTATAGGCTCGCAAAAGCAAGAGAGAGGAAGGCGCGCGACTTGGAC
Organism: Solanum tuberosum; assembly: GCF_000226075.1. NCBI lineage: Eukaryota > Viridiplantae > Streptophyta > Magnoliopsida > Solanales > Solanaceae > Solanum > Solanum tuberosum. Next base: position 335,570 of record NW_006239338.1, on the reverse strand, counting down.
CAAGTGAAGTGTATCAAAGATGAGGAAGGCAAAATACTGGTGGAAGAGACCTCTATCAAGCAAAGATGGCGAAGCTACTTTCACAAACTTTTAAATGAAAAAGGGGAAGCGGACATTGTGTTGGGTGATTTGGCACACTCTGAAAGACTTCGGGATTTTGGATACTGTAGGTGCGTTAGGTCCGAGGAGGTTATACGGGCTATTAGTAGGATGAGCAGGGGAAGAGCGACCGGACCCGATGAGATTCCGGTAGAATTTTGGAAGAACATGGACAAGGCAGGCATAGAGTGGTTAACTGGGCTGTTTAATGTTATCTTTAAGACA
>NW_006239338.1:315302-333880 GCF_000226075.1 Solanum tuberosum | reverse complement strand
TGGTGGTAGAGGGTACGCGGAGGGGTAGAGGTAGGCCCAAGAAGTATTGGGAGGAGGTGATTAGACAAGACTTGGATATGCTTCACTTTACCGAGGACATGACTCTAGATAGGAAGGAGTGGAGGTCTCGTATTAAGGTTGTAGGTTAGTAGGGCTAGCGTGTTGTCTTCCCTTGCAAGGGTATGGGTTGTTAGCATTTGGAGTAGACCTAGCCTTATGCTGTTTACTGCGTTTCACGCATCGCATTACTTTCTTGTTGTTACTGTCTCATTTGTTGATTATACGCTATCGTTTGTATTGGCTGTTATGTTTTATTTATATCTCTCCTGTCACTTAGATTTGTTGTTCTTGAGCTGAGGGTCTCCCGGAAACAGCCTCTCTACCTCCACGAGGTAGTGGTAAGGTCTGCGTACAATTTACCCTCCCCAGACCCCACCTAGTGGGATCTCACTGGGCATGTTGTTGTTGTTTTCTTTCAATTTTTAAACTTCATTCATTGTTTTTTCACTCTTTTTTTTCTACTGATTTTATTTTTTCCTTTAATTTTCTTTGCCTTTTTTTTTATTGGATTTCAAATTTAATTCCAAATGTCTTGTATTTAAGTTAATTCAGAAGAATATCGAAACAAGTGAAAAAAATCAAATAAAACATAAAAAAATTAGAACATTAAAATTAAAGGACCTTTTTTTTGAATTATTATTATTATTATTATTATAAAATATACGTATTTTTTAAAACAATTATAAGTTGAAAGATAAGAAGTTAGTAAAGATAATTTTTTTTTTAATCAAACTCCTTATGCAACTTTTCAAGATGTTTTTTTTTAATTCTTCGATCAATGCAGAACAAGTTGATTTCTCGCTTCATTCATTCATCGATTTGTATTCTAGGGAGAGCCTTTTCTTTTTAAAGTTAGTTGCATTGTTTCCTTTCTTGACTCGCTAAGGATTGAAAGCACTATAAGAATATTCATGAAGACGGTAAAACAAATAACAAGAAAAAATTAGGAAAAGTAAAAAAGACATCGAGAAGAATTTTGGAGAAGCCATCGGTGAACTTTTTTTTAGAGCAAATTAAAAAGAAAGAGGCTTTATTTATTTATTTATTTTAATCTTCTATATCACTTACTTCTTATAAAAGGAAAAACCTGTTTAAATAGATTATTTTTATAATTGTTTTACCTAATATAATATTTGAAGTATTCTAATAGGAAGATAATGAATTTTGATGGATTAACATATGTTAAAAATGGTAAAAAAATTGATTTTTATGATAAAAAAGAGAGTCATAAATTTTTTTATTCAATAAATTCGTAATCTTTTAGTTTTTCGACTTGTACAATAGAATGTCAAGAAATGAAGTCTTCTTTTATCTCTTGACCAATTAAATCAATAGCTTCCAATTTCCATCATTATGAGAACTAATGACTCGAAAAAAAAAATAAGAGGAAAAAAAAACAAGTGATTAACAAATTAAAGTCAATCTTCAATGGAAAAATCTAAAAAAAAATCACCATATTTTTGGAATTAAATAATCTAAGATTTATCTAATTTAAGGAATTTCTAGCACATTAATAACTACTCATTAATAAGGTCTTGAACCAATAATAACTACTCATTTATAAGGAATTTCTAACACATCACTATGTGTTAGATATTGTCGAATTTGTAAGTGAAATTGGCAAGTACTCTTAGTGCCCCGCTTGGATTGGCTTAAAAATCGGTCAAATCTACTTTAAAGTCAGTTTTTGACTTTTGGAAGTGTTTGACATATATAAAAAAATGACTTAAAATAAGTTACGGAGTGTTTGACAAGGTAAAAAATGACTTAAAATAAGTCAAAAATGACTTAAAATAAGCCAGAAATCAAAAGTAGGTCTTCCCCTACTTTTGATTTTTTGACTTAAAAGTCATTTCAGTTTGACTTTTTATTTTTGACTTAAAAGCTACTTTTTTAAGCCAATCCAAACGGGCTCTTAGTATTGGCTTAAAAAAGAATTTTTTTTACTATGCCTATTTTGCACTTATACTATTACTTGTGAACTCAACCGTGCTTCGCGCGGTATATAAGTAAAATTTTAAAATATTTTTTTTATAAATCAAATTGAAACAAATGAGAGTGCCTGTGGCCCTGATGGTTTGACAGGGCATTTCTTTCAGGTCTGTTGGGATATTGTTGGGGCTGATATTGTGGGTATTGTGCAAGCTTTCTTTCTGGGGAATACCCTTCCCAAATCCATTACTCACACTAATTTGGTATTATTGCCTAAGAAGGAGATTATTCAAACCTTCTCAGACGTAAGACCAATTAGTCTTAGTAATTTCATTAATAAGGTGATTTCTAAAACTATTCATGATAGATTGGAGGGTTTGCTACCAAGACTAGTGTTTGTGAATCAGTCTGATTTTGTGAAGTGTAGAAGCATTTCTGAAAATGTATTACTGGCTCAGGAAATTATTACAGATATAAGGAAGAGGGGAAAACCAACAAATATTGTGATAAAATTGGACATGACTAAGGCTTATGATAGGGTGAATTGGAGTTTCTTAGTGAAAGTGTTGGAACATATGGGCTTTAACACAATGTTGGTTGACATGATTTGGAGATTGATTGCCAACAACTGGTACTTTGTACTAATTAATGGGCAAACATATGTTTCTTTCACTCTACCATAGGGGTGAAGCAGGGGGATCTCTTATCCCCTGCATTATTTATCATCACAGCAGAGGTGCTCTCAAGAGCCTTAAACCAATTGTTCCTGAACACTGATTTTAGAGGATATGTGATGCCAAAGTGGAGTGAGAAGCTAAATCATCTCGTTTATGCAGATGATACCATCATATTTGCTACTGCAGATAGGAAATCAATTGCTCTTATCATGAATACCCTGAAAGATTATGAAAATCAATCAGGGCAGAAGGTCAATAAGGAAAAGAGTCACCTCTATATGTTCAGTAAGGCCAATAATGCTTTTATAAGAGAAATGGAGGAAGTTACTAATTTTGTGAGAGGTACTTTTCCAATAATCTATTTAGGGTGCCCTATCAACCATGCAAAGATGAAGAAATCACACTTTAATGAATTGATTAAAAAGATTCAGAATAAGTTGCAAGTCTGGAAAGGCAAGTAACATCTTTTGGTGGTAAAGTGGTATTGATCAAACATGTGTTGCAAAGTATTCCAATATATTTGCTATCGGTCCTAGTACCACCAAAATGTGTAATCAAGGACCTTCATAGGATCTTTGCAAGGTTCTTATGGAATTTCGAAGAAAATGGTAGGGCAAAGCACTGGATAGCCTGGGATGACACTTGTCTTTCTAAAGAGGAGGGGGGTCTTGGCTTTAGATCCCTCTTTGATGTGTCCAAAGCTATGTTTGCAAAGCTTTGGTGGAACTTTAGAACTAAAGGCTCTTTATGGTCTCACTTTATGTGGAACAAATACTGCAAGCGATATAGACCTCAACTGGTGGAATGGAGGGGAGGATCTCAAGTTTGGAAGATAATGTTAATGGCTAGAGATAGCTTTGATCAAGAAATATAGTGGGAACCTAGATGTGGTCATGCTAGCTTATGGTATGACAATTGGACACAACTTGGAGCCTCACATTACATCGTTATTGATGAGAATTTTGAAGAAGTTAATTGACTAAGAGTGGATGAACGGTGGGATAATAAATTGTTGACTGAACTTTTTGATTCAAGTATTCGTGATCATGTGAATCAAGTCATGGGTACAATTCAACAGACAGACGAAAAGGACAAACAATGGTGGATGCCTAGCAGCAAAGGAAAATTTTCTGTAGAGAGTGCTTTTGAAATTATCCGAAGCAGGAAGGATCCTCACAAGGATATAATGTTTATATGGGAGAAGTGTTTGCCTTTCAAGTTTTCCTTTTTGATGTGGAGGATATGGTTTCAAAGGATTTCAATTGGAAAAGTCCTGGTTAGAAGCAGGATAGTTGATCACATAGAGTGTTGTTGTTGTGACACTAATACTCCGGAATCATTTAACCATTTATTTGTACCATGTCCGGATGCTACATATCTCTGGAAGTTGTTTGCAGGGGCTATTGGAATGCAAGGTCCATTCATTCAGCTGAAACAAGCTATCTATAAGTGGTGGGAAGAAGATTGTGCAACTAAGTTGAAGCCTTTGTCTAGGGCAGTACCAAGTTTTATCATTTGGCAATTATGGAAAAGGAGAAATATAATTTTACATGGGGAAGCATGACCAAACAGACTATGGTACTGGAGATTAATAGAAATATACATCTGATGGCAAAATCAAGATATTCTTGGTTAGCAGAAATGCCTAATACTTGAATTTCTGGAAAACTACACACCACTAATAAACAATACAGTGGTAAGGTGGAAGTATCCTGAAGGGGAAAACTACAAATGCAACTCAGATGGGTCTAGCCTAGGTTCAAATGCTTTTTGCATCAGAAATGGTCAAGGAGAGTTGGTGTATGCTGAAGATTGCAAAACTGAGTTTTGTTCTATATTACAGGCTGAAGTAAAAGGATTTAAAGGGGGTCTACTGTATTTCCTAGGTCACAATCTCCTCCCTCTGACAATGGAAACTGATTCGGTAACCATTAAGAAGATTTTGGATGGAATTTAGGAGGTGCCTTGGATTATTTCTGTAGACATTAGAGAAATTATGGAGGCAATGGAGAACAAGGCTGTGACAGTAGTTCATACATTTCGAGAAGGGAACAGGCTCGCAGATTATTTAACTAACATAATTGTTAATCTTGCAGGTACATGTTCCATTCACTTTAATCATACTAATGATCTATCAATACAGGTAAAAATTATTCTGCAGTTGGATAAACAAGGAACACCAAGTATACGAATCAAGAAGGGTCAAAACAATCTGTTTAGACTACCAAATTAAGTTCAAGTAGTAAGCAAAAGGAACAGTCATGTTTAATTTCTTGTAGTTCAGAGGTACAGGTGTTGCCCCAATTTTTTTATAAAACGTTAGAAGGGTTACCTCGGTTAGTGAGCACGAGGAGGGTGCTAATCTCGAACATGACTCGAGGCAGTGGTATCAGCTTTATGGAGCTCAATCTGCACAAGGCATGTACAAGTTTAGCATCAGACTCAGTAGGATCATTTCAAGGAGTTTTTTGGTAGGAGAAAGGCCATACCTAAAGGCGTTGTGGTTGAATTCAAGTTAGGAGCTGAAGAAGTCTTCAATGGAGTTGATTTCATGGCAAGGTGAGACATGATAAATGCCAAATGAAATACACCTAAGCTCGTGAACTGTTGCTTCGTCGCCGTCTTTTTTGAGTAAGGCAAACCGGACATCTCACTGGATTCGCAAGGAGGAAGAAGGCGTGAGGTGCTAAGTGCTTCTCCAAAGACTGTTCATTTCCCAGATATTAACTGTTTGTTTGTCCTTTTTTGTTCTTATTTTGATTTTTGTTTTCATTGTTAAAAAAAAAAAAAGTTATGGAAAATGAAAAGTTTTTTTATCTTTTCATCTTCCATTTACTTAAATTTATATTAGTGTAATGTAAGTTTTTTGATCTTTTGAGCTTCCATTTACTTAAATGTATATTAATGTAATGAAAGTTTTAAAGAAACATGATTAATTGGGTAATGCATTTAAATACTTTCAGTTCTTTTGAAAATACAAATAAAATAGAAAAGAAAGATGAAAAATTCAAGAAAAAAGGAGATAAAAGATAAATAGGAATGCTGGCCATAAAAATGCAATTAATGCTATACACATGAAATATAATATAATAAAGCATATTGTATTTAGTATGAGAAAAAAATTTAAATATTTGAAATAATAGATAAATAGGAATCCTGGCTTCTAAGAGGTGCCACATCACCATTTTCACATTCACCTTTATATATATATATAGATGTTATCTGATTTTGCAAGTTGCGTGAGAACTAAATATGAAAAAACTTGTACCATTGAACTTGATAATTATTCACTAATTTTTAATTTGTAATTTATTTGATTTAGTTGTAAAATTAGTATTTAGAAAATATTTGTCTCTATTGATTTTAAAGGTATGCCATTAATTTTAACTTTTTGGTTTATTTGACTTCTTATTCTTATACATTAAAAAGACTAAACAAAATCATGAGAAAAATTACAATACATTTAAACAAAGTCAAAAGTACAGAAAAACATGATAACAATTAAATCTAAGATAAAAGTATTGCTATCTATACAACTAGCTAGAGTTTTCAAAGAGAAAACTACAATTATTTTATTTTAATAATACCCAACTTTTTTCACTAGAAATTTTTTGGTCCAAACTTTACTTTTCATCCGGTAATGTCTTCACATAATTGACAAAACTTGTCAACTTTTCATACTGCAAGAAAAGGCCAGATAAAGTCAATAATCAATTTACTAGAACATTTCATGAATGAACATTTGATGAAAATAAAATTAACCTCCGTTTTCAATTGATTAAATTTCTTATGCAACTTTTCAAGATGTTCTTTTAATTCTTTGATACATGCAGAATAAATTGGTTTCTCGCTCCACTCATTTATCGATTTGTATTCTAGGTAGAGCCTTTTCTTTTCGAAGTTAGTTTCATTGTTTCCTTTCTTCATCTCGCTAAGGACTGAAAGCACCATAAGAACGATTATGAAGACTGTTAAACAAATAGCAAGAAACAAGAGAAAATGTAAAAAGGACATCGACAAGAACTTTGGGGAAGCCATTGCTAAATTTTTTTAGAGCAAATTAATAAGAAAGAAGCTTTATTTATTTTAATTTTCTATGCCACTTACTTGAGGGAAACCTTTTTAAATAGATGTTTTTATAATTTCTTTTACCAAATATAATATTTGAAAATATTCTATTAGGAAGATAATGAATTTTGATGGATTAACATATGTTAGAAAATGGTAAAAAGTTAATTTTTATACTTAATTTAATGGGATGAGATTGAATTTGAATCTAACCTAAAGAGACTTGAATAATAGGTAAGTTAAATATTCTGGGATAAGATTGAATTTAAACTTCATTCATTTTTTTTAAAAAAATCAAACACCCGTGGTGAGCTTTATTAAACTTCATTCATTCTTTTTCTTTTCACTTTTTTTTTCCTCTTAATTTTATTTATTTCTTTTCTTTCTTTGTATTTCTTTTTATTTGATTTCAAATTTAATTCCAAATGTCTTGTATTTAAAATAAATTAACTTCGAACGAATAACAAAATAAGTGGAAAAAATAATCAAATAAAACATTAAAATAAAAGTACACTTTTTTAAATATTATTTTAAAATAAAACACACGTGTTTTTTTAAATAAAATTAAAAGTGGAAAGATAAGAAGTTAATAAAAGAGAAAGAAAAATAAAAAAGTTTATTATGAGGAGGAGAATAAATTAAAAAAAAAAAGAAGAGGAGGAGAATAAATATTTTACAAAGAAAGAAATAAAACACAATTAGATATATATAAGTTTTTATGTCAATAATCATGTGTACTAACTAATTGTAAACAGATCAAATAAAAAAAAAGACATATTCACTTGACTCTAAGAGAGCGTGCACATTCTATGTGCCACATCGGCATTTATGAAGTATTTATTCAGTTTTAATATAGTTTGGGGGAGAGGGTAATAAGACCCTAGTTAAGTCTATGTCGTTGAGATTTTGACCATAGTTTAGGGGGACGCCTTATCCAAATATTTTACTATCTCTTTCATATTTGAGATGACTAATATCCTTAGACTGCAGATCCGACCTTAGCATGAGCTTGTGATAGTGTTGCCCTAGTGGCCATACATCAATATTGTTGTACTTCATGTCATTTCGTTAAAATTAACTATTCTATAATGTGTTTTTAAATGATGTCAAAAGGGAGGAAAAATGAGCGGTAAGTTATACAATTGTCTTAATTATGTATGCTAAGATGATGCAACGTAATTTGAGGATTCAGTATTTGTCTCATCAAAAAGGGGGAAATTGATGGAAAATACAAGTTCAAATTTCAAGGAGTTTTGATGATAGACAAATATGTTGAAGAAATAGGTTCAACAACGAAGTAGAGTAAAAGAGAACTACATTCATGCAAGGAGATCAAGTGGACTAGTCAAATAGGCTTTTGTTCGAAGGTTATTATTGAGTTGTAATAATTTCTAGATTGAAGTGAGTAGTTGTGTTGGTGAGATTTGTAACAACAAGCAAGTTTGACTTCTTGAAGAGTAGTTAGAACAGTTATAACTAATTGCTGGGGTTGAGGTACTAACTCGATTATATAGTTGTAATCTGAAACCGCTCTTTGAAGTTAGTGAAGGTTGGTTACTATCTGTTGTGTTAAAATTTTCAAATAAAATGAAAGCCATGAATATGGTAAATTTTCAAATAGAGTAGTATTCAATCTGTATGATGTTCTTTACAATTGTGTACTCCGCCTCGTCTAAAGACTATTTTTGAGCTAGCATTTACAAAAAGAATGTTGGCCTTGACTCAACAAACAAGTAGCTGTTGGCTTCCACTTTCTTGGTGCAAAGAAGAAGTTGAAGAGCAACATGAAGGAATTGAGAAGAGCAACGCTTTGTGAAGATCTCCAGCAGCTACACCTCTCTTGATTAGTGAAATGATATAACTCATCAAGGCTGAATCACAGGGTAATGTAATAGGGCCACCACTTGGCAACCCAAACTCTTCTTCGGACATGCTTAAAAGTTGTCTAATGACCTCATTTTCAAGGTAAGCCAAGGGAACGACAAAATGGGCTTGATCAGTTGTATATACTACAAAACGGCCTTTTTCAACTATAGAGGATGAAGACGTACTGCAACTGTCTGCATCACTAGCATTTCTTGGAAATGATGAAATCCTCTTCCTCTGCATAGCTGCAAACTTCTGCCATTTCCTGGCCATCTTGATGAGTTTCTTAGCGCTGAGCATTGCCATTTGTTTTTTTGGAAGATTGAAAATGAGAAAAGTAGAAAAGAAATTTAGAGACCTTTGATGGTTGAACTGATAATGCTTGTCCTTGAGGATGAAAAGTCTCATGAAAGAGGGATTATTTAAATAAAATGGAGCTGAAGTTTTCTTCACTAACCACCGAAGGCAAAACCATGTGCCGATGTTTGTTGGCCAAGTTGGTATGGGACCTAAATTTGTGGATGAAAGCTAGGCCTATTAGCTAATAATATCAAGCTCATAAATGGTACTTCTCACCAATGCCAATAATTAGAAACCATTAAATGAACAATTGCTGGTGAGAAGCAAAACCATGTTCTTCTCCCTTCATTTTCATGTAGATAGGGGACACTTGACCATCATTTTGGCTAGTTGTGCTAGAAAAACCACTTCATTAAAGTCATCCTGTGGCTATCTGTTTTGGTCACTGTCAGTCCAGGCAAAGTCAACATGTATTGTTCTTCAACATATTTATGTTTGAATACTTTTGTGAGTAAGTAAAACTATATATTTATCCGCCTTTGTCTCTCACCAGTAGTCACCTATTTCTCTTGACCACCACTAAATATTTCGATATGAAACTTGTATATACAGTTATACACACACATACTGTATGTATTTGTGGTCCAATATTATACTTGAGCCAACCTTTATTACAAGACTTGTTAGCTAAAGATGACGAAGAGTTTGACTTCGATCATCCAATGGGTAGTCCCACAATACCTTGCAAAGAGGACGTGTTCATTGATCTCATGTCCTGCATGTGATCATGAATTTTATCATAGTGCAAATTCTTTTGCACCATGAAGTTTTGTATAGTAGTAGCACTTAGATATTAGAAAGAGGAGATCAGTTTACGAATGCAGAAGTTATTATGGTAATATTCTCTTAAACAATTTCGTTAATTCTTTTGGAATTTTTCTGCTGAACAGATTAATTAAGCACCTGCATTCAAGAAAGTGTCATTTAGTGGAATTAGTTGCTAATATAAGCTACTTTTGACTTATTTATTCTATTTTAGGAGATACAAATGTACATATATATGACTAAATTGCAAATTCTATCTTATCCAATCTATTTGAACTTCTTACTCTATGTAGTAACCTAATGCCAAAGATTTAGAGAACTTTTAATATGTTTCTACATTTGACATGAAGCTAGTCTGCAATGAGTTTAAATGGAGAAATATAGTAAGTGAGAATTTATATAGTTGATCCCACCTTATTTGGGACTTAGGTGTAGCTGTTATTGCAGTATTATTGGAGGTCATCGATCCCTAATGTGGGTGCATGTAGCGCAACAATACACATCTAATATGAGCCACCATATAATACGTGGACGTTTAGATGCACAAATCCATAGGTTCAACACAGTATGATGACTGTTGATGGATGATGGTAAGAAGGAATGAGTAAGACCATAGATCACACGAAGTGCTGAAAATATTAACAATCACTTGGAGACAATGAGGACTTAACTAGGAACATAAAACAAAGTTACACTTACCATTACAATTTACATCTGGTTTGTGTCAATTTTCCTTTTACAAGTTAAAGATTTATATGTCTGTGCTCCAAGATTGGATTGTTAGGACTTCTCATAACAAAATTAAAATTGAAATCCATGAATATGGTAAATTTTTCAAATAAAGTAGTATTCAATTTGTATGTTGTGCTTTACAATTGTGTAGTCTTCAGTGTCAGCCTCTCTAAAAAACTGTTTTTGAGCTAGCATGTACAAAAAGAATGTTGTCCTTGACTCAACAAACAGAAGCTGTCGGCTTCCACTTTCTTGGTGCAAAGAAGACGTTGAACAGCAGCATGAAGGAATCGAGAGGAGCACTGCTTTGTGAAGATCTCCAGCAGATACGCCTTTCTTGATAAGTGAAATGATGTATCTCATGAAGGTTGAATCACAGGGTAATGTAATAGGGCCACCACTTGGCAACCCCAACTCTTCTTCAGAAATGCTTAAAAAGTTGCTTAATGACTTCATTTTCAAGGTAAGCCAATGGAACGACGAAGCGGGCTTGATCAGCTGTATAGACTACAAAATGGCCTTTCTCAACTATAGAGGATGAAGATGTACTGCAACTGTCTGCATCACTGCTATTTCTTGGAAATGATGAAATCCTCTTCCTCTGCATAGCTGCAAACTTCTGCCATTTCCTGGCCATCTTGATGAGTTTCTTAGCGCAGAGCATTGCCATTATTTTTTTTGGAAGATTGAAAATAAGAAAGTAGAGAAGAAATTTAGAGATCTTTGATGGTTGAACTGATAATGCTTATCCTTGATGATGAAAAGGCTCATGAAAGAGGGATTATTTATATAAAATAGAGCTGAAGTTTTTGTCACTAACCGTAGGCAAAGCCATGTGCCGATGTCTATTGGCCGAGTTGGTATGGGGCCTAAAATTTGTGGATGATGCTAGTTTGATCAACAACAAATTAAGCCTATTTGGTATAATATCAGCTCATAGTTGGTACTCTCCAATGCAAATAATTTGAAACCATTAAATGAACAATTGCTGGTGAGAAGCAAAAACCATGTTGTTTTCCCTTCATTTTCATGTAGATAGGGGACACTTGACTATCATCTTGGCTAGTTGTGCTAGAAAAACCACTTCATTAAAGTCATCATGTGGCTATTTTTTTATGGTCTCTGTCACCCTATCTTTAAATCAGGTGGTCCAGGCGAAGTTATCATCTTTATCTATTCTTGTGGATTTTGTTCTAAGGGTGTCCTTTATGTAAATCATGAGTCTTGTTCTTCAACAAATTTGTAGTCTGAATACTTTAGAGAGTAAGCAAAGCCATGTAAAACTTCATATGGCATTGTCTCTTAGTATAGTGATCTATCATCTATTTCCCTTGACCACCACTAAATATTTTGATATGAAACTTGTCATAACAAACTTTCACTTGCGTGTTTCTAAAATCCTTCAGTCTTATTTTTATTTTTATAAGTAAGGGAGTGCTAGACCTTTGCTTACTATTCCTACTGAGTTAATGAACCTCTACTAATGAACAAGCGTGCAAAAAAAAAAGAACTAGAGAGAACTAAATATTCTAGGATCGGGTCAACACAATAACTTTTGCTCTCTTCTTGACTCGATTAGCTGTCAAGATAGCTGAGAATTGATCCTACTCAGGGACATGCAGTGCAATATCAAACTCCAAACTAGCATGTATCTATATACTCCATCAACTTTCTGTTCCCACTACTTCTTATTCAAAGTCCCAGTTTTATGTGATGAAGAAGTGTTTCCATTGGTCTCTGAGTTTGTTGAAAAATCCTCTTGTTTCGTTCAATCCAGATGTTGTATATAACTGTTGCAAAACTGGCTTTCAAGATGATACCTCTTGCTTGTTTACTCCTTGACTTCTTATCCACCCATTTCCACTCATCTTTCCATTGGAGTATGCCTCTGTGACATGTTTGCCATGCTAGTATTGATGTCCATAATGCTTTGGTATAGGGGCATTTAAATAGTAAATGATCCTCAATCTGCCTTGCATTTGTAGCCATAGTATAAATATATGTTTTGCTTCAGCACAACTATGACATACCAAGTTCTTCCATTCCACATTAGGAACCTCACCTCTTACAGTCAATAGTTCTTAACCAACCCTTCTTTTTTGAATTATTAATGTTTATTAATTAATTCATTATTATATTATGTCTTTCTTTCTGAAGGGCTTGTGGTTTATTACACCAAAGGGCAATTCGTTAAACGATATCTGTATAATGAATACCTCTTCTGAAGCCATACCGCGAATCTCTTGTCTTCTGGTAAAGGGTCGGAGAAGACCTCATTTCGTCATTCATATCTATTCGTCTTAGCCCTGCTTCGGCGATTCAATCTGACATTTCATTTCCCCCTTCATCATTTGATTTTTCGCGTCTAAGAGCTAATCTTGCAAAAGGAGTACAGTGCGATAACAAGCGATTTGTGATCAATAAAAAGTACCGCCTTTGAGATCAGAAATTTACATTCATGGATCAGTTTTTCAGTGTCTTCCCAAGTTTGCCAGAATTTCCTCATATGCAATATCTTTTTCACCATCCATGATGCTTGTGTTGGAACTTTTATAGTCCCAATAAGCTGACTTTTAATGTAGTATGTGTGAATATAATCCATGTTATCCGTAGTTTGTCCTTCTTCAAACTCAAGACCCAAAGTAGTTTGCATAAGGCTAGCTGCAGTATTCCATATCTTTAGATTCAACAGATTCATCCCACCGGCAACTTTAGGGAGACATACCTTCTTTCAAGATGCTAAGGCCTTCCTAGAAATGGACGGTTCTCTCTATTAGTTTCATAACCTTCTTTGGCAGTAAGAACATTTGGTCCCAATAAGCCTGTACACCAAATAAGACTGCTTTGATAAGTTGGATTCTCCCTGCATATAATAGCTAGGCTCTTAGCCATCCATGTGGTTATTTTAGCTGGATGGTAATTGCACTCAGGTTCTTGTTTCAGTGTACCCAAGCATCTGTTCAGATATTCCATCACTATGACAGAGATATAAGGGGATATAGGATCGACCTCTCTTAGATTTGATAGTTTCTGATAAGGCAACATTGATCAGAAAAGTATAGCTGACTGTTAACCATCATACTAGGAAATCCAATCTCCTTTTAACATTTTCTCAATGAAGTGCCACTCAATTGAATCATATGTTTTCTGTAGGTCCAGCTTTATCATACATCTAGGTGGGAATTTTTTTCTAGTGTATCATTTCACTATTTCATAGCGTAGGATAATGTTATCTGAAATAAACCTACCAGGAATAAAAGCTGATTGACTTTGGCCAATTACCCCATCTAAACGACCCTCGAATTCTACTTGATAAGATCTTAGAAATAACTTTGTACACTGTTGTGCAAAGGCCTAAAATCCCTTGCTATTCACAGCTTTAAGGAACCCTGTTATGCTGAAAGAATTCATGTACTGCCTTAATATGATGTTGATTATATCCCACATTTTCTTATAAAAAGTATGCATTAAATCCATCAATACCTGGTGCCTTTGTGTCATCAATGGTGAAGAATGCAATCCCGACCTTTTCTCTAGTGCTTGGCAAGCACATTGCCCTTTGTTGTTGTAGATTAATTCTGGAGCGCTGTCTCATGATAGATAAGGCTATACTAGGGACTTTGTCTGCTGCTGTACCCATCAAGCCTTTGTAAAAAGTGATTATCTCCTCTCTTTCTCTTTTACATGTCATACTATTCTACAATATTGACTTTTGGGTACACCTCTAGAAGTTGAAAACCTCCTCAAGACTCTATTATCTTGAATAAAGGGAGTCATTTTGATACCCATAGTAGATACTTTGTAACTTCAAATGATGACAAGAACAAAAGATTTTCTTTTGAGAAGTACACTGCAAGTGAAAGTTTGTTTGAACGTCCGTAGACTTGTGTTTTGCTTAAAATGATTTCAATGTATGTGTGTATGTATATACAAGTTTGGGGAATGTTTTATATACAAATTTAATGGTGATAGACAATGGCACATGAAGCTTCACATGGTTTTGCTTACTCTGTTATTATCAACTATTTCAAACAATAAATTTGTTTAAAAACAACATTAGGCCCCATATCAACATGGACAAGATGGAAATCTAAAGGTCACCTATCTACATGACAAAGAAAGAGAGGAACATGGTTTTGCTTCTTACCAGCAATTGTTCATTTAATGGTTTCAAATTATTGGCATTGAGAGAAGAAAGCAACAAACTTCTCATCTTTTATTTTCAAACTAGCTGCATTCACATATTTTAGGCCCCATATCAACATGGCCAACAGGCATAGGCACATGGCTTTGCCTTCGGTGGTTAGTCATGACAAAAATTTCAGGTCCAACCCAAGGCCTGTCTATATACTCCTTATATAAATAATCTACCATTCATGATCCTTTTTCATCATCAAGCACAAGCATTATCAATTTAGCCATCAAAGGTCTCTAAATTTCTCATTTATTTTCTTGTTTCCAGTCTTCCAAAAAAGAAATGGCAATGCTCAACGCTAAGAAACTCATCAAGATGGCCAGGAGATGGCAGAAGTTTGCCGCTATGCAGAGGAAGGGGATTTCATTTCCAAGAAATGGTAGTGATGCAGACAGTTGCAGTACATCTTCATCCTCTATAGTTGAGAAAGGCCATTTTGTAGTTTATACAGCTGACCAAGCCCGCTTTGTTGTTCCATTGGCTTACCTCGAAAATGAAGTCATTAGGCAGCTTTTAAGCATGTCCGAAGAAGAGTTTGGGTTGCCAAGTGGTGGCCCTATTACATTACCCTGTGATTCAGCCTTCATGAGTTACATCATTTCACTAATCAAGAGAGGTGTAACTGCTGGAGATCTTCACCAAGCACTACTCCTCTCGATTCCTTCAGGCTATTGTTCAACTTCTTCTTTGTACCAAGAAAGTGGAAGCCGACAGATTCTTGTTTGTTGAGTCAAGGCCAACATTCTTCTTGTAAATGTTAGATCAAATATAGTTTTTAGAGAGGCGTACATTGAAGAGTACACAGTTGTAAAGCACATCATACAAATTTAATACTACTTTATTTGAAAATTCACCATATTCATGGCTTTCATTTTTCAAATTGGTTATGATCTTAACAATCTAATGTTGGATCTTTTTACCTCCTTGATTGAAGAAATACTAGACGGTATGAAAGTTTGAAACAAAGGAGATCATTCAATCAACATTCAACTGTGTCTTAAACCCAAACTGTTTAGTCTCAATTATATGAATCAACTTTATGCATTATGTTCTTATCCTAATATAAGCTAATTTTGTGGCTTGCTTATTCCTTTAATCTATTTTGGAAGAAACAAATGAACATATGGCTAATCGCTTATTATAGCATCTTATCCCATTTATTTTGAACTTATTGTGAGAGGTTGTACTATGAAGTTGTTGCATATAGTGCAAATACAGAGGATAAAATGAGAGAAGGTCGTCTGAATCTAATCAAGCGTTATCCTAGTGTACCTTTAGGAGCACGGATCCGTAGGTATAATTATATGATGTTGGAAGATGATAAGAGGGAATGAGTTAAACCAATAACATATACATAGAGTGCTAATATTACAACCTCTTGGAGCCAATGCGGACTTAACTGAGAACATAAACCAATGGATGCTTAAGCATAACATCCGGCGTTGGTGAACTGTCTTTTGACTTAAAAGACGAACTTTTCATAACTGGAATGAATGAACCTGATTAGAGCATAATGCATAAAGGTGATTCATATAATTGAGACTAAACTGTTTGGGTTTGAGACAGCCGAATTAATGTTAATTGATTGATCTACTCGGTGTCAAATTTTCATATCATCTAGTCCTTCTTCTGTCAAGGAGGTGCCGAAATCCAACATTATATGTTTAGGACTTCTCATAACCAAATTGAAAAGTGAAAGCCATAACTCATGAATATGTTGAATTTTTAAAAGTAGTATTCAATTTGTATGATGTTCTATACAATTGTGTACTTTTAGATGTCTGCTTCTCTGAATACTATTTTTGAACTAGCATCTACAAAAATTATGTTGTCCTTGACTCAATAAACAAGAAGCTGTCGGCTTCCACTCTCTTGGTGCATAGAAGAAATGGAACAGCAGCATGAAGGAATCGAGAGGAGCACTGCTCTGTGAAGATCTCCAGCAGCTACACCTCTCTTGATTAGTGAAATAATGTAACTCATGAAGGCTGAATCACAGGGTAATGTAATAGGGCCACCACTTGGCAACCCAAACTCTTCTTCAGACATGCTTAAAAGTTGCCTAATGACCTCATTTTCGAGGTAAGCCAATGGAACGACGAGGCAGACTTGATCAGCTGTATAGATTACAAAATGGCCTTTTTGAACTATAGAGGATGAAGATGCACTGCAACTGTCTACATCACTAGCATTTCTTGGAAATGAAATCCTCTTCCTCTGCATAGCGGCAAACTTCTGCCATTTCCTAGCCATCTTGATGAGTTTCTTAGCGCTGAGCATTGCCATTTGTTTTTTTGGAAGATTGAAAATAAGAAAGTAGCAAGAAATTTAGAGACCTTTTATGGTTGAACTGATAATGCTTGTCCTTGAGGATGAAAAGGCTCATGAAAGAGGGATTATTTATACAAAATGGAGCTGAGGTTTTTGTCACTAACCACCAAAGGCAAAACCATGTGCCGATGTTTGTTGGCCAAGTTGTCATGGGGCATAAAATTTGTGGATGAAGCTAGGTATATTAGCTATATTATCATCTCATAAATGGTACTTCTCACCAATGCCAATAATTAGAAACCATTAAATGAACAATTGCTGGTGAGAAGCAAAACCATGTTCTTCTCCCTTCATTTTCTTGTAGATAGGGGACACTTGACTATCAGTTTGGCTAGTTGTGCTTGAAAAATCACTTCATTAAAGTCATCATGTGGCTATCTGTTTTGGTCTTTGTCGGTCCAGGCAAAGTCATCATATATTGTTCTTCAACATATTTATGTTTGAATACTTTAGTGAGTAAGTAAAACTATATATTTATCCGCCTTTGTCTCTCACCAGTAGTCACCTATTCGTCTTGACCACCACAAAATAATTCGATATGAAACTTGTATATACAGTTGTACACTCACACATACTGTATGTATTCGTGGTCCAATATTATACTTGAGCCAACCTTTATTACAAGACTTGTTAGCTAATGATGAAGAAGAGTTTGACTTCGATCATCCAATGGGTAGTCTCATTATACCTTGCAAAGAGGACGTGTTCGTTGATCTCATGTCCTGAATGTGATCATGAATTTTATCATAGTGCAAGTTCTTTTGCACCATGCATGAAGTTTTGTATAGTAGTAGCACTTAGATATTAGAAAGAGGAAATCAATTTATGAATGCAGAAGTTATTATGGTAATATTCTCTTAAACAATTCCGTTAATTCTTTTGGAATTTTTCTGCTGAACAGATTAGTTGCTAATATAAGCTACTTTTAACTTATTTATTCTATTTTAGGAGATACAAGTGTACATATATATGACTAAATTGCAAATTCTATCTTATCCAGTCTAGTTGAACTTCTTACTCTATGTAGTAACCTGATGCCAAAGATTTAGAGAACTTCTAATATGTTTCTACATTTGAAATGAAGCTATTCTACAATGAGTTTAAATGGAGAAATATAGTAAGTGAGAATTTATATAGTTGATCCCATGTTATTTGGGACTTAGGTGTAGTTGTTATTGTAGTATTATTGGAGGTCATTGATCCCTAATGTTGGTGCATGTAGCGCAATAATACATTATAATATGAGAAGTGATCATCTAATATGATTCACCATATAATATATGGACGTTTAGATGCACAAATCCATAGGTTCAACACAGTATGATGACTGTTGATGTCATGCCCCGAGCTACCCCCGAGACGTGGACACGGGACCTAGGACCACAAGTGATCCCAAGCTAACCCTGCTAGCATGATCATGAGCATACTTAAGATAATAAACTGATGCGGAAGCTAAATCATAAATAAAAATGAAAAGATGGGGAATACCCATATACTATAATTGAGATAAATGAAAACTGATGAGTTTAATACAAGGAAGATATTAACTCAATACTAAGCTGAATCTATCTATGTCTGAAATAAGCCTCTAA
>NW_006239338.1:308879-314518 GCF_000226075.1 Solanum tuberosum | reverse complement strand
AAATTCATGCGAGAAACGATGTAATAACTTGATAATCTGATTTGGAACATGTTAATAACTAATTCATGATGATCTGTTGTAATTCTAGAAACCCTAGGTCTGTTCATAATCATGGAATCAAGAATCTGACTGAATTCTAGGGACCTAATGGGCGAAAGGAACCCACTAGTGAAATCTCACATACCTGGTGACGAATTCCACGGAGAAATCTGTAGATTTCAGGGCTGGAACTGATGGAACCTTGCTGCGTTCTTGAACTATGGTTCTTGACTTCTCTTCTCCACTTACGCTCTAATTTTTCTAAGTTTTGATTAATGATTTGACTTAGATAAGTTGTAGTTATGTTTCTAGGCTTAAACTGACTAAAAACTCATGATTTAACATTTTGCTCAGAGGTCATATTTTAGCAAACTCAGTGGCGTTGGAAAGAGGGTTCAATTATCTATCATATCATAGGTTATGAGACACATAGTTCCTTTTGTGCTAAGAGTTATGACTATTTGAAGTTGACCCAATCATAATTTTCATCTAACTGGCTGTTGGACCCCACATACGGTCAGACCTACGGACCGTGGATCGAACGACGGTCCATGCTGGTCGACTGTAGTTCGTGTCAGAGGTTGGGTAAAGGAGTCTTGATCCATGGACACAGACCACGGACTGTGGTCTGACCTACGAACCGTGGGTCTATCCGTGGGTCGAAACTTATCTGATTTTCTGAGCTGGGTTTTGGGAGGGGTTGCAATAGTGAACCACGGACCACCAGCACGGGCCGTGGTCTGACATACGGTCTGTGGATGGCAACCGTGGGTTGCACTTGCAACTTCTCAAAATCTGTATTTTTGGTCTGTTTTGGATACGGGATGTTACAGTTGCTGGATGATGTAAGAAGGAATGAGTAAGACAATAGATCACACGAAGTGCTGGAAATATTAACAATTACTTGGAGACAATGCGGACTTAACTGGGAACATAAAACAAAGTTACACTTACCATTACATCTGGTTTGTGTCAATTTTCCTTTTATAAGTTAAAGATTTATATGTCTGTGCTCCAAGATTGGATTGTTAGGACTTCTCATAACAAAATTGAAAATTGAAAATTGAAATCCATGAATATGGTAAATTTTCAAATAAAGTAGTATTCAATTTGTATGTTGTGCTTTACAATTGTGTAGTCTTCAGTGTCAGCCTCTCTAAAAACTGTTTTTGAGCTAGCATGTACAAAAAGAATGTTGTCCTTGACTCAACAAACAAGAAGCTGTCGGCTTCCACTTTCTTGGTGCAAAGAAGACATTGAACAGCAGCATGAAGGAATCGAGAGGAGCACTGCTTTGTGAAGATCTCCAGCAGCTACGCCTTTCTTGATAAGTGAAATGATGTAGCTCATTAAGGCTGAATCACAGGGTAATGTAATAGGGCCACCACTTGGCAACCCCAACTCTTCTTCAGAAATGCTTAAAAGTTGCTTAATGACTTCATTTTCAAGGTAAGCCAATGGAACGACGAAGCGGGCTTGATCAGCTATATAGACTACAAAATGCACTTCTCAACTATAGAGGATGAAGATTTACTGCAACTGTCTGCATCACCATCATTTCTTGGAAATGAAATCCTCTTCCTCTGCATAGCTGCAAACTTCTGCCATTTCCTAGCCATCTTGATGAGTTTCTTAGCGCTGAACATTGCCATTATTTTTTTTGGAAGATTGAAAATAAGAAAGTAGAAAAGAAATTTAGAGACCTTTGATGGTTGAACTGATAATGCTTGTCCTTGATGATGAAAAGGCTCATGAAAGAGGGATTATTTATATAAAATAGAGCTGAAATTTTTGTCACTAACCACTGTAGGCAAAGCCATGTGCCGATGTCTATTGGTCAAGTTGGTATGGGGCCTAAAATTTGTGGATGATGCTATTTTGATCAACAACAAATTAAGCCTATTTGGTATAATATCAGCTCATAGTTGGTACTCTCCAATATAAATAATTTGAAACCATTAAATGAACAATAGCTGGTGAGAAGCAAAACCATGTTGTTTTCCCTTCATTTTCATGTAGATAGGGGACACTTGACTATCATCTTGGCTAGTTGTGCTAGAAAAATTACTTCATTAAAGTCATCATGTGGCTATTTTGTTTTGGTCTCTGTCACCCTATCAAAGGGTGTCCTTAATGTAAATCATGGGCCTTGTTCTTCAACAAATTTGTAGTCTGAATACTTTAGAGAGTAAGCAAAGTCATGTGAAACTTCATATGGCATTGTCTCTCACTATAGTGGTCACCTATTTCTCTTGATCACCACTAAATATTTTGACATGAAACTTGTCATAAACTTGTATAAATATACTAGTCTCCGGACTTACAACAAACTTTCATTTGTGTTTCTAAAATCCTTCAGTTTTTTTAACAAGGAGGTGGACCTTAGCATACTATTCCTAAAGAGTTAACAAACCTCTACTAATAAACAAGCGTGCAAAACAAGAAAGAAGAACCAGAGAGAACTATTTATTGTAGGATCGGGTCAACACAATAACTATTGCTCTCTTCTTGACTCGATTATATATCAAGATAGCTGAGAATTGATCCTACTCAGAAACATGCAGTGCAATATCAAACTCTAAATTTTAAGCAGTTATGGACACCTGCATTGTGGTATATTTTGTCAAAACTAAAAAGCCTTGTACACTATAGTGAGAGATCTGTATTATTCTTTTCAAATTAAAGGTACATTTGGACTTGATGGTGTCGAGATAAAGTTTCTCTTACAGATCCGCAGCAGTAAATTGCTATGGAACAATGTATCGGAAAGTCTTAATTTTTCAAATCAAAATGAACAAATTTGATAGTAAAGGAATGTGATGCCATATCTTTGACAAAAGAAAAAAAAAACTGGAATTACATTCATTCTCAGGGGTCAAAGATTCTTCCTTCGTCTCGGTACTAAGTTTTTCCTTTACTAATGCGCAATTTTTTCATGATAAAATGGGAGTAAATCCGCTCTCGATTCCTTCCCAACCGAGAAGTGAGATCAAAGAAAGCATCCTCTTTGCAGGGGATTTTTGACACCATCTATTTGATGATCAAAACCAGTATCTTCCTCAGCTTGAGCTAACAAGTGTTGAAATAATGCCAGTATATCTTCCTCAAGTACGATATTGGCAGCGTAGAATAAATGGCTTCTACTGGATTTCTCCTCCATATGCTGCACAATGACCTCTTGGTACATATACTACATACTAGTTTTTCGACACATGCGTTGCGCGTGATTACCAATTTAGAAAATATATGTTATAGTAAATAGTATTGCTTATTTAAGCGAATATTTGAATAATAAGCTTTGCAAAAAATAATATTGCAAATTTTTTTGTGAACGTTCAATGTGGATCATTATATATATCTCTTATTCACGCGAACCTATGAAGATGGTCAATGTAAATTTTGATTAGTTAAATGCATATATTTATTTCAATTTGTTGAGGTTCAATCATGTAATTGGCCGTATCTCAATAATATTACCTTATAGACGATATTTGTTATGTATTTTTCTTATCATCTAACCAGATATGTTTGCACGTGTATTTCACGTTAAACTGTTCAAATGTCATATGAACATGTGAAGAGAACAACTACATTTTATTGTTTAGAACTAATTTTTGTATATTAATTTTTATTTTATAAGTTATAACATAATAAATGACGTTCATGTTGTTGGCTCTCATATTTAACTTCTCAATTGACTGTGTAAATAAATAAAGCTAGTTATCTGACTGTCCATAGTTAACTGAGAAATGTTTCCTTTTTTTTTTTTTACAAGAAAAACTAAAAACTGAAATTAATGAATATATTCTATTTGTGAAATCATATATTAATCACATGTTTATCTCACACCCAACAAAGATGTAGTTCATATACTCGTAAACAATTTTCAATTTATTCAATAAAGCATGATTCGTCCAAGGAAAAATAACAAGACTGTGTTATCACATATATAGGGGTTGTATAATAATATGAAAAATTATTGGTCAAAAGTTAAGATAAGAAAAGATGAAAGATAGAAATAATTAATGTAATAACTATGAGAATTCATAATCTTATAACTAAAGAATGTTAAAGAGTGTGGATAACATTTGCAATAATTAGTAATAACTAAGAGAATTTATAATGTCATAACTAAAGAATTAATGTGCAATAGCTGTATTTCTAATAAATTTTATACTAACATAAATAAATAGGACTTTGAATTACTGTTGCTATATTTTTATATAGTTATTAGATATTAATTTAGTGTAGAGACAAAATGAAAATGTTTATTCCATATTATTGAAAATAAAATTTATTTTGTAAATGATAATTTTTAAATGATTCATATATATTCACATATTTTCACAATTGTTGTGAGATTCTATATTTTTTTAAAAAAATGAACTCGAAACAATTTAAAATAATATATTTTGAATTTAGAAGATCTTCATCTAAAATACTATAATATTATTAAATAGTAAATAAGTAAAACAAAAGGGCAATGTTTATATAGTAATAACTATTTTGAAGCAAACTTTCCAACATTCTAAATCACATAAGTAACATTGATAAATAAAGTCATTCTTTTGTCTTGAGCATCAAAAAA
The DNA here is from genome assembly GCF_000226075.1 of Solanum tuberosum. Classification (NCBI taxonomy): domain Eukaryota; kingdom Viridiplantae; phylum Streptophyta; class Magnoliopsida; order Solanales; family Solanaceae; genus Solanum; species Solanum tuberosum. Next base: position 309,891 of record NW_006239338.1, on the reverse strand, counting down.
CAAATTGTGACAATTCTCTAACTCTGGAGAAGTTCAATAATTTTGGAAAAAGATGTTCAAAAGCATATATTTACATCACATTATAAATTGTTAAAAAAAACAAATAAATTTATACTACATCATGTTAACTTCATATATTGGAACATTACATACTAATGTATATATTATGCAAATTGATGGCCTTTCGGTAGTGCCAATCGAAAAGTTCATCAGTCAACAATTCTGAGGAAGAAAAAACAAGGCAGTTCACTCAAACATCAAAGATCACTATCAAAAGGGGAGGTAAAGACAACCGCATTTTGACAATAATAATGACGGTGTGTTCCTTCACAAACTGTTAAAAAATAAGAGAAAAGGGGAAGGTACAAAATGCAACATAGAGACACCATAGAATTATTGAGTGAAGGGAAAGGACATATACGTTTCCTGTAATCCTCAAAATAAAATTTCTCCTCTTTTGGTTTAATTCTTCTGTTGTTGGTAGAACATTGAAGCATATCATCAAAGGAGAGTTAACACCACAACCATGCACTTAGCAAGTTACAAATGGACCACTATTAGCAACTAATTTAATTTTGATATGATAAAATTATTGCAGAAAAGGCAGCACCAGGCTGTCATACAACTAATGGCACAAGTGATACACCGAGAAAAATGTACATTTTCGGTTTTCACAAAAAATAAATCTTTCTTTCCACTCACAAACTCGACAGTAATCAACATATACTAAGAGCAAAGGCATCACTTACAACCTTATTCCACTCAATGACAATAAATCACATGAAATCTTTTATTTAAAATGCAAGAAGAAGAAGAGTAGAAGATTAAAAAAAAATTGTGGTTGAAAAAAAAAGAGAGGAAGCCTCTCTATTTATAGTCAACAAAGGGTGGTATGAACAAGTATTTTTTGTGTCTTATCAGAAAAATCATGACCTTTTGAGAAGTCACAATCTTTTGGAAAAGTCACAATTTATTGAAAAAGTCACAATTCTTTGGAAAAGTCACGACTCAG
>NW_006239338.1:303575-308667 GCF_000226075.1 Solanum tuberosum | reverse complement strand
AATTTGATGAGGTTTAATCATGTAATTAGTCGTATCTCACCAATATTACCTTATAGACTATATTTGTTGTGTATTTTTCTTGTCATCTAACCAGATGTGCTTTGCACGTGTATTCCACTTAATCTATTTAAATGTCATATAAACATGTGGAGAACAACTACATTTTAGTTTTTATAACTATTTTTGTATATTAATTTTTATTTTGATAAGTTATAATATAATAGATGATGTTCTTTTTGTTGGCTCTCATATTTGACTTCTCGATTGACTGTGTACATAAATCAAAGATAATTATCTGACTGTCCATAGTTAACTGAGAAAGGTTTCCTTTTTCTTACTAAAAAAACTAAAACTAAAAATTAAAGAATATATTCTATCTGTGAAATCATATATATAATCACATGTTTATCTTACACCCAACAAAGATATAGTTCATATACTTGTAAATAATTTTCAATTTATTCAACCAATCATGATTTGTCCAAGGAAAAATAACAACACCGTGTTATCACATATATTGGCGCGGTATAATAATATAAAAAATTATTGATCAAAGTTAATATAAGGAAAGATGAAAGATAGAAATAATTATTGTAATACCTATGAGAATTCATAATATTATACTCTCTCCGTTCCATTTTATGTGGCACTTTTCGGATTTCGAAATGCAAACAAGTCTAACTTTGACCGTAAATTTTTCATAGATCTTTTAAACATTTTGAATTGTTAATTATTGTGACTTATAGTACTTTTTACGTAGTTTACAAATATATAAATTTCATTTAATTTTTTTGAAGATTTCATGCGCAAATTCCCGGTCAAACTTAAATTGTTTGACTCTCGAAAAATGAAAAGTACCACATAAATTGGGATAAAGGGAGTAACTAAAGAGTGTGAATAACATTTGCAATAATTTGTAATAACTAAGAGAATTTATAATGTTATAACTAAAGAATTAATGTGCAATGGATAAATTTCTAATAAATTTTATACTTACATAAATAAATAGGGCTTTTAATCAATGTTACTATTTTTTTTATAGGTATTAGATTTTAATTTAGTGTAAGGACAAAATGAAAATGTTTATTCCATATTACTGAATATAAAATTTATAATGATAAATTTTAAATGATTCATATATTCACATAATTTTCACATTTGTTGTGATTTTTTTTTAAGAAAAAAAAGAACTCGAAATTTTTTAAAATAATATATTTTGAAGTTAGAAAATCTTGTTAACTTGATAATACAATCGTGACATATATAAATCTTGACACTCAATTTTGGCCTAACATTTTCAAAATTCGTAACTTTTAAGTTTTATTTATTTAATAGTTCAAAATAATTTTTTTTTATAGTTTTAAATAAGTTTATCGATAACTATCCTTATTTATCAAAATTTATGATTTTTTATCAGTTAAGTTTAAAATTACATTTTTACATGTCACTAGTTGCATTAATTATATATTTTTTAATATTCATTTTATTTGTTACATTTACTAATATTCATTTTGATATTTTTGCACAGTATGAAAATTCATTTAAAATACAGTTAAAATTTATATATATAGATTGATCGATGAATTTGGGCCACAGTCCCAGGCCCATGATTTGAGCCCATTGTATTACAAGTCCCTATTTAAGTAAATTTTAGGTAAAAAACAAGGGGGTGGATAATATTTTTAGACTAAGTGGTGAAAAATTCAAAATGAGTAAAAACCCTAAGAGATTTTTCTATCCTCTTCTCAAAGAAGCCGCCACCCACCTTCCTAATCACCACCCAAACTCCATTTTCGGCCAACTTCAACCAGCCAGCCATCGAACCACCATGAAAACGACCTCCAAACCAGCATAACTCCACCAGTAGCCACCAACAATCAACCCAAAACCCCACTACAAATCACCATTGCTCCACCCACCAAGCTCCAAAAACGAACCCACCATCCGTCGGAAACAACTTCCAAAGCTCGCTGAAACAACAGCTGAAAACCGACACAAAATCGCCATCGGAGCAAAGAAGAAAACCGCTAGTTCATTTCCCCTTTCCCCTTTTCGATTTGTTTGTTTGATTTTTGCAGGTATTCTCGAGGCTCGCCACAACAACCAGCAAACAGCCGCAAACTTCGGTAAAAGACAGCTCCGAACAGCCTCTTTCCGGCAACATAGCAAGCTCCGACATAGCTCAAAACTCCAACCACCGGAAAAAATGAAAATCCAACAATCAAAACGGAACTCCATTTCCGGCGAGGTGAGGTTTCACTTCCAAATTAACTATAATTAATGATATTTTACTCTTTTTTTTTTTTGTGTTCTTGTTGGTGTGTTTAGTTGTATTTCAAATGGTTTAATTTTTTTGTTTTAGATCTGGCCGGAGGTTCAAACTTCGGCCACCTTTATTCTTATATCTCTGCCCAAATTTAGCTACTGATGGTCTATTATTGTTGATTATTTTTAATTTTGGCAACTGCATCATCTTGTTATTATTAGGCATTGTTAGTATTTGTTGTTGATTATTGTTATTAATAATTACTATACCCATTTGTTGACCAAGTACATTAATCATTGTTGTTATTGTCTTTTTGTGTAGATTTGTTAATGAATACGTTACATTTTTGTGGAGTTTGATTAAATTTTATTTATTTTATTATCTTATTTTTCTGTTTGAAATTCATTTTTTCTCTATTATGGTTTATCATGTGTATTTCATTTATTTATTGTCGTTTTAATTTAGTGCATATTTAGTTGTTCTTCATTTGGAGTAAGAAAGCTATATTGATATGTTTATATTATTATTTAGTCATTGTGTTACTGTTTCATCATTCTTAAATAGTTTTTGTGGTGAGATTGTTACATTTATTTATTATTATTATTTTGTTTGTTGTTGTTGATTTTATATGAATTTATGTTATTTTTTGTAAGTTAAAATGGCCAATGAAAAAATCTCTCCTTCGGTTTTCGAGGCCATTTCATTTTTAAAGACGGAAATTTAGTTTAAGTTTATATATTTTATTTGTTAAAAATGGTCAATGAAAAAATCTCTCCGTCGGTGCCTTCTCATTTTTAAAGACGGAAATTTAGTTTAAGTTTATATAGTTTTATGTTAAAATTGGTCAATGAGAAAATCTCTCCGTCGGTTTTAGAGGCCTTCACATTTTAAAAGATGAAAATTTAGTTTAAGTTTATATAAGTTTTATGTTAAAATTGGCCGATGAAGAAATTATCATCGATTTCCAAGGCCTCCCATGTTAATAAGATGAATTTTTATTTTTAAATTAATATTTGATTCATTTATTTTATTCATATTTATTTATAATTAACACTTTTACCAAGTGTCTTTATGAGTATCCAGAGGTGCTTCCCATTAAAGTTATTTGAATTAGGTTCGAATTATATTTCTATTTATATTGTATATTATTGACGATAGGCAAATTTAGGCTGATTTCTATATTATTGTTTTATCATATTACTTATGTATATTACATGTTTATTATATTTGTACAGTATTTTATTCTCATCCTCAATTTGAAAAAGAAAATGAATTCAGTCGGGACCTACATTTGTGAATTTCGAAGGATGCCTAACATCTTTCTTTCGAAATAACTTGAACCGCTTATCTAGAATCTCTTGGTTTCGTAGATTAATTAATTGATTTTCTATTTTTTTTAAAATTAGGTGGCGACTCCTTTAAAATTCGTTTATTCTTAAATTTTTTTTTAAAATTCATTCAATTGATTATTTTTTGAGTCACCGTGACGTTTTGCCCTATTTGAATAGAATATGGATGTAAACAATAAATACCTACCCAAATATATATATGTGTGTGTGTGTAACTCTCATTAAAATTAGCTATTAAATAAATAATAAAAATTAAACTAATATAGACTTCAACTGGCGTTATTAGAAATCATATAAATTTTTCTTCGTCAAAAATACTGAAATATTAAGAAATAGTAAATTAGTAAAACAAAAGGGCAATGTTTACATAATAATAACTATTTTGAAGCAAATTTTCTGAGAATCTAAATCACATAAGTAACATTGATTAATAAAGTCATTTTTTTTGTCTTGAGCATCAAAAAAATAAATCGTGACAATTCTCTAACTTTTGAGAAGTTTAATAATTTTGGGAAAAAATATTCAGAAACATATATTTACATCACAAGAGAAATTTTTAACAAAAACAAATGAATTTATACTACAATATAAATTAAACTTATACAAACTTCAACTGATGTTATTACAAGTCATATAAACTTTTTTTCGTCGAAAATACTTAAATATTAAGAAATAGTAAATCAATAAAACAAAAGACAATGTTTATATAGTAATAACTATTTTGAAGCAAACTTCTTGACAATCTAAATCACATAAGTAGCATTGATAATAAGTTATCTTTTGTATTGAGCATCAAAAATAAATCGTGACAATTCTCTAACTCTTGAGAAGTTTAATAATTTTTGAAAAAAAATATTCAGAAACATATATCTACATCACAAGAGAAATTGTTAACAAAAACAATTGAATTTAGACTACATCATGTTAACTAAATATATTGGAGCATTACATACTAATGTATATAATAAGCAAAAAAATAATTATTTTATCATTAAAATTATTTTTCCCAAATACTCGAGGTTAAAGAATATACTCTCTTAGGATAGAACAATTTATTTCATTAGAATAGTGGTACCTCATATTCCGCTAAACTTCGAACTCATTCAACGACAATAAATTACACAAACGTTTTTAAAATGCAAGAAGAAGAAGAGTAGAAGATCAAAAAAAATTGTGGTTGAAAAATGAGAGGAAACCCCTCTATTTATAGTCAACAAAATGTAATATGAACAAGTGTTTTTTGTGTCTTATCTGAAAAGTCATGACCTTTTCAAGAAGTCACAACCCTTTGGAAAAGTAACAACTTATTGAAAAAGTCACAACTATTTGGAAAAGCTACAATTTATCGAAAAATCACAGCTCTTTGAAAAAAGTCGCAACTTATTAGAAAAATCACAGCTCATCGAAAAAGACAACTTAAGTTAGGAATATTATAGTAATTTAACATTCAAGTTAGGAGTTTATACTTTATATATAA
>NW_006239338.1:238645-296961 GCF_000226075.1 Solanum tuberosum | reverse complement strand
TATGTTGCTTCCTTGATTGAGACTTTTCCATTTGTGAGATATATATATATATATACACATATTGAATATTAACATATATTTATTCTTCAAAATTCCTTGTTCTGGCAGCCTACTTGTTCTTTGTTCTATTATTTGATAATTTAGGAAAATGTGATATCTTTTCCTTAGCTTTCTAGTAATATTGCACTCAGAATATCTAGCTCACCGCTTTAAAAATATTAGCTATTTCGATAGAGTGTTATTTTCTGAAGTGTAGACTGTAATTGTTGGCATCATTTTATCCTTTCTAGTACATGATATCCATTTTGGTTGGTAAACTCATTGCAGACCAACTTTATTTCAATGCAGTTGTTGCATGCAGGTGCTTAATAACTGTTCAGTAGAATTATAAAATATTAAGGCAATTTTCTTGAATAAAGGGAGTCATTTTGATACCTATAGTGAGATACTTTGTAACTTCAAATGATGATAAGAACAAAGGATTTTTTGAGAAATACACAGCAACTGTAAGTTTGTTTGCACATACAAAGACTTGTGTTTTACTTAAAATGATTTTTATACATGTGTATATGTACAAGATAGGGGGAAGTTTTATATCCAAATTTTATGGTGAGAGACAATAGCACATGAAGAACAACATTAGGCCCCACTTTAATTCTAAGGACACCCTTAAAATAAAATCAACAAGAATTGATGAAGTTGATTGCCAAGATGGAAATCTAAAGGTCACCTATCTACCTAAGTTGCGCGGACTCTTCACTTTTGATGCCGCACCCGTCTCGGATTCTTCAAAAATACACTACTTTTGGCGAATCCGACACGCACCCATTGACATTTTTGAAGAGTCCGAGCAACATAGCTATCTACATGACAAAGAAAAGAGTGGAACATGGTCTTGCTTCTTATCAACAATTGTTCATTTAATGTTTTCAAATTATTGGCATTGAGAGAAGTAGCAAGTATATTGGCCTAATCGGTTCATTCATCAAAGCGAAGAAAGGAAGAAACTTATCATTTTTTATTTTCAAACAAGCTTCATCCACAAATATTAGGCCCCAATCTACATGGCTTTGCCTTTTTAGTGACAAAAACTTCAGCTCCAACCCAAGGCCTGTGTATAGCCTTTTGTATATATATAATCCCCCATTCATGATCCTTTTTCATCATCAAGCACAAGAATTATCAATTTAGACATCAAAGGTCTCTAAATTTCTCATTTAATTTCTTCTTTCCAGTCTTCCAAGAAAAAATGGCAATGCTCAGTGCTAAGAAACTCATCAAGATGGCTAGGAGATGGCAGAAGTTTGCAGCCATGCAGAGGAAGAGGATTTCATTTCCAAGAAATATCAGTGATGCAGACAGTTGTAGTGCATCTTCATCGTCTATTGCTGGAAAAGGTCATTTTGTAGTCTATACAGATGATGAAGCCCGCTTTGTCATTCCATTGGCTTACCTCGAAAATGAAGTCATTAGGCAGCTTTTAAGCATGTCCGAAGAAGAGTTTGGTTTGCCAAGTGGTGGCCCTATTACATTGCCCTGTGATTCAGCCTTCATGAGTTATATCATTTCACTAATCAAGAGAGGTGTAGCTGCTGGAGATCTTCACAAAGCAGTGCTCCTCTCGATTTCTTCATGCTGCTGTTCAACTTCTTTTTTGCACCAAGAAAGTGGAAGCCGGCAGCTTCTTGTTTATTGAGTCAATTGCAACATTATTTTTGTAAATTTAGCTCAAAATAGTTTTTAGAGAGGCAAACATTGAAGAGTACACAATTGTAAAGCACTACATACAAATTGAATACTATTTTATTTGAAAATTTACCATATTCATGAGTCATGGCTTTCACCTTTCAATTTGGTTTATGCGAAGTCCTAACAATCTAACACGTTTGATTGAAGAAAGACATTCACGGTATGAAGATTTGAAACAAAGGAGATCAATCAATCAACATTCAACTGCATCTCAAACCCAAACTGTTTAGTCTCAATTATATATATCAACTTTATGCATTATGTTCTAATCAGGTCCATTCATTCCAATAAAGTCTCAGTCCATTTAATCTTTGACCAATTGAAGAAAAAATGAAACTCATTATCTTCATCCTTTCAAACAAGATGCATCCACAAATTTAAGGCCCCCAGCTGGTATCTGATTGATGAATCCTCATGCGACAACTTCACCTTGTAGTGCAAACTAGTGCATTCAAGGGAGTGTCATTTAGTGGGATAAGAATGACTTTTGTGATCAGTAACAAAAAATGTACAAAGTTCAATGATTTTGCTGTGATAATATAATCTTAATATAAGCTAATTTTGTGACTTGATTATTCCTTTAATCTATTTTGGAAGAAACAAATGTACATATGGCTAATTATAGCATCTATCCCATCTATTGTGAGAGGTTGTACTATGAAGTTGGTGCATATAGTGAAAATACAGAGGATAAAATGAGAGAAGGTCGTCTGAATCTATCAAGCCATATCAGTGGACCTTTTGGAGCACGGATCCGTAGGTATAATTATATGATGTTGGAAGATGATAAGAGGGAATGAGTTAAACCAATAACATATACCATAGAGTGATAATATTACAACCTCTTGGAGCCAATGAGGACTTAACTGAGAACATAAAACAACGGATGCAAATATATCTAGTTGTTATGATAAGCATAACATCCGGCGTTGGTGAACTGTCTTTTGACTTAAAAGACAAACTTTTCATAACTGGAATGAATGAACCTGATTAGAGCATAATGCATAAAGTTGATTCATATAATTGAAACTGAACAGTTTGGGTTTGAGACAGCTGAATTAATGTTAATTGATTGATCTACTCAGTGTCAAATTTTCATATCATCTAGTCCTTCTTCGATCAAGGAGGTGCCGAAATCCAACATAAGATGTTTAGGACTTCATAACCAAATTGAAAAGTGAAAGCCATGACTCATGAATATGGTGAATTTTCAAATAAAATAGTATTCAATTTGTATGATGTGTTTAACAATTGTGTACTCTTAAATGTCAGTCTCTCTAAAAACTATTTCTGAGCTAGCATTTACAAAAAGAATGTTGGCCTTGACTCAATAAACAAGAAGCTGCCAGTTTCCACTCTCTTGGTGCATAGAAGAAATTGAACAGCAGCATGAAGGAATCAAGAGGAGCAAAGCTTTGTGAAGATCTCCAGCAGCTACACCTTTCTTGATTAGCGAAATGATGTAGCTCATAAAGGTTGAATCACAGGGTAATGTAATAGGGCCACCACTTGGCAACCCAAACTCTTCTTCGGACATGCTTAAAAGTTGCCTAATGAACTCATTTTCAAGGTAAACCAATGGAACGACAAAGCGGGATTGAACAGCTGTATAAACTACAAAATGGCCTTTCTCAACTATAGAGGATGAAGATGTACTGCAACTGTCTGCATCACTACCATTTCTTGGAAATGAAATCCTCTTCCTTTGCATAGCGGCAAACTTCTGCCATTTCCTGGCCATCTTGATGAGTTTCTTAGCGCTGAGCAATGCCATTTTCTTTTTGTTGGAAGATTGAAAATAAGAAAGTAGAAAAGAAATTTAGAGACTTTTGATTGTTGAACTGATAATGCTTGTCCTTGATGAAAAGGCTCGTGAAAGAGGGATTATTTATACAAAATGGAGCTGAAGTTCTTGTCACTAACCACCCAAGGCAAAGCCATGTGTCTATGTCTGTTGTCCAAGTTGGTATGGGTCCAAAAATTAGCTATAATATCAGCTCATAAATGGTACTTCTCACCAATGTTAATAATCTGAAACCATTAAATGACAATTGTAGGTGAGAAGCAAAAACATGTTCTTCTCTCTTCATTTTCACATAGATAGGGGACACTTGACTATCATCTTGGCTAGTTGTGCTAGAAAAACCATTTCATTAAAGTCATCATGTGGCTATTCTATTTCGGTCTCTTTCACCCTATCTTTAATTCTGGTGGTCCAGGCAAATTTATCATCTTGATCTATTCTTGTGGATTTTTTTCTAAGAGTGTCCTTTATTACGAATCATTAGTCTTGTTCTTCAACAAGTTTGTGGTCTGAACACTTTAGAGAGTAAGAAAAACCGTGTGAAAATTCATATGGCATTGTCTCTCACTATATGGTCACCTATTTCTCTTGACCACCACCAAATATTTTGATATGAAACTTGTCATAAACTTGAGTGTATATATATATACACTAGTTTCTGAGCACGTGCTTCGCACGTGTGTTTCATGTGAATTTTTATAGATATGTTAGAATGACTAAAATTTCATGGAAATATATATGTAAATTGTAATGAATAATAAAATGCAACAATTACAAAATAAGAATAAAGACTTACGGCAATAAAACATTCATAGAAAACTAAATCAAGAAATCTAATAGAGAAAAAAAAAGACAAAAAGAAACAGATTTAAGAAAAAATACAAAGTAAACATTATTTTTATAAGACTGATGTATAGATGAAAAAATAAGTACAAAATTAGTACATAACTCTCTGAGTTCTTATTGACTCCTTCCATATCCTATCAAAATTCAAGAGTCTTCTTCATCTACTTTAACTATAGAATAAAAATAATAGCCTAATAATCTTGGTAGGGGTTTCATGAGATAAAGAAGTTGAATTTATATAGATAGAATAGAAGGAATATCAAAAGATATCTTAAAGTTTTAGTTTAAATATTTGGAGGTTATGAATATGAAAAGATGTGAGTTATGGATATTAAGAGTATAAAAGTTGAATAAGTAATTAGAAAATAATAATAAATAAATGAAGAATAGGAAAAAGAAAATTAAAGTTAGCAAACCATGTAGAAAGAACAACTAAAAAGTTCTTATCACGTAATTAAGCATCAATGAATTTAGATTTGTGAAGCTAGAGTCATTCTTTAATAATAATCAAGAGGACATTATCAATGTGTGTGTCTCCATTTTGCAGATTTGCACCCTTTAAATTATTAATTTCGATAATACTTTATCCACATAAATTATATTATTTATGAGAGGGGTTCAGGAAAAAGTAATGAGAAGAGGAAAAGTATAGCAATTTAGGTAGAGGTTTTTTTTTTTTAAAATTTATTATTATTATATACATATAGATTATAGATTATAAATATTAATAAATTAGATATTTAATTAGGAATTAATCTTAGGAAGTCTAAAAGTCATTAACATTTTAATTAAACTTATACAATCAAATATTTAAATATTTTATAGCAATTTAATTTCTAGAAGTGGTAAAACCGTAATTCAACTTTCAACTTTTTTTGTTCATGCTTTTAGTAATATATGATATACTAGTTTCCAGACTTGCAACAAACTTTCACTTGTGTGTTTCTAAAATCCTTCATTTTTTTTTCCTCTTTACCAAGTAAGGAGGTGCTAGAACTTGTTAGACAATTGGCATTTCAGCTTCCAGCTTATTGTTTTTTACTCGGTTTTAGTTTAGTGCTTCCCATTTTCTAGCTAGACTAAGTCAACTTTAGTTGCTTAACTTTTTTAAGTTAGTGGCCCTTTTATGACTGTTAGTGGCACATGTTTTTTATTTAGTTTTGCATTCACTTTGTAGGTGACTACTAGATAGGAAATGGTTAGGTTAACAAACCTTAGATTACTATTCATAATGAGTTAACGAATCTCTACTATTAACAAACGTGCAACAAAAAAACTGATATCATTTCCTTTGCTTTCTAGTAATGTTGCAATCTGAATATCTAGCTTACCGCTTTAAAAATATTAGCTATTTCGATAGAGCGTTATTTGCTGAAGTGTAGACTGCAATTGTTGGAATCATTCTATCCTGTATCGTTAGCTTTCTAGTAATGTTGCACTTGTCCTGTAAAGTCGAAAAAAATGCTTCTATCATTTAACAATGTAATTTTTTGTTTACTTATCACAAATATCATTCTTATTCCACTTAATGAAATTTTCTTGGATGTGCTACATTGCACCACACAATGCAGCTGTTGTCAGTGGCAGAGCCAGAAATTTTAATAAGGGGGTTCAAAATCTGAGAAGTAAACACACGAACTAGTGGAAGGGGGTTTGACATCTATTATACATACCTAAAAAATAATTTGAACCATGTATAAATAGTAATATTTTTCGCCGAGGGGGTTCGGATCATTATATGCTGCCTCCGCCCCTGGCTGTTGCATGCAGGTGCTTAATAACTCTCTTCAGTAGAATTCTAAAAGATTAAAGCTATTGTTTAAGCAAATATTAGCGAACGAGATATTAGTCAGGACTAGAAGTCTTCTATTCAAAAATATGATCAAGAAGAGTTTTTCCTTCCTAGGTTCTTATGTTTCTGAACTACACATTGAATTTGTTTTCTCTGAATCCTCTCTCTCTTTTACATGTCATACTATTCTACAAAGTTTGCACTATGATACTACTCATGATCTTTTTAAGCAGAACGTGAGATCAACAAACATGTCCTCTTTGCAAGGTATGGAAATAGAAGCCAAACTCTTCTTAGCTAACATGTCTGGAAATTAAGGTTGGCTCAAGTATGAGACTGGCACCAAGATTTGCTTCTTCTGGATCTCTCCTACATAAACTGCACAGTGACTTTTGGGAACACCTCCAGAAGTTGAAAACCTCCTCAAGACTCTATTATCTTGACTAAATAGTGAGTGAGATACTTTGTAACTTCAAATGATGACAAGACAAAGGATTCTTTTGAGAAATACACAGCAAGTGTAAGTTTGTTTGCACGTCTGTAGACTTGTGTCTTGCTTAAAACGATTTCTACGTATGTGTGTATATATATACAAGTTAGGGAAAAGTTTTTTATCCAAATTTAATGGTGAGAGAAAATGGCACATGAAACTTCATGGTTTTGCTTACTCTGTTATTATCAACAATTTCAAACAACAAATTTGTTGAAGAACAACATTAGGCCCCACTATAAAATAAAATCAACAAGAACTGATGAAGTTGATTACCAAGATGGAAATATAAAGGTCACCTATCTACATGACAAAGAAAAGAGTGGAACATGGCTTTGCTTCTTACCAGCAATTGTTCATTTAATGGATTCAAACTATTGGCATTGAGAGAAGAAAGCAAGAAACTTATCATCTTATATTGAGAGAAGAAAGCAAGAAACTTACCAACTTGGCCAACAGACATCGGCACATGGCTTTGCCTTTTTAGGGACAAAAAATTCAGCTTCAACCCAAGGCCTATCTATAGTATTTTGTATATAAATAATCCCCCATTCATGACCCTTTTTCATCAGCAAGCACAAGCATTATCAATTTAGCCATCAAAGGTCTCTAGATTTCTTATTTAATTTCTTTTTTCCAGTCTTCCAAGAAAAATGGCAATTCTCAGCGCTAAGAAACTCATCAAGTTAGTCAGGAGATGGCAGAAGTTTGCCGCTATGCAGAGGAAGAGGATTTCATTTCCAAGAAATGATAGTGATGCAGACAGTTGCAGTACATCTTCATCCTCTATAGTTGAGAAAGGCCATTTTGTAGTTTATACAGCTGATCAAGCCCGCTTTGTCATTCCATTGGCTTACCTCGAAAATGAAGTCATTAGGCAGCTTTTAAACATGTCTGAAGAAGAGTTTGGGTTGCCAAGTGGTGGCCCTATTACATTACCCTGTGATTCAGCCTTCATGAGTTACATCATTTCACTAATCAAGAGAGGTGTAACTGCTGGAGATCTTCACCAAGCACTACTCCTCTCAATTCCTTCAGGCTATTGTTCAACTTCTTCTTTGCACCAAGAAAGTGGAAGCCGGCTGATTCTTGTTTGTTGAGTCAAGGCCAACATTCTTTTTGTAAATGTTAGATCAGAAATAGTTTTTAGAGAGGCGTACATTGAAGAGTACACAATTGTAAAGCACATCATAAAAATTTAATACTACTTTATTTGAAAATTCACCATATTCATGGCTTTCATTTTTCAAATTGGTTATGATCCTAACAATCTAATGTTGGATTCTTTTACCTCCTTGATTGAAGAAGTGCTAGACGGTATGAAAGTTTGAAACAAAGGAGATCATTCAATCAACATTCAACTGTGTCTTAAACACAAACTGTTTAGTCTCAATTATATGAATCAACTTTATGCATTATGTTCTTATCCTAATATAAGCTAATTTTGTGGCTTGCTTATTCCTTTAATCTATTTTGGAAGAAACAAATGAACATATGGCTAATCGCTTATTATAGCATCTTATCCCATTTATTTTGAACTTGTTGTGAGAGGTTGGACAATGAAGTTGGTGCATATAGTGCAAATACAGAGGATAAAATGAGAGAAGGTCGTCTGAATCTAATCAAGCCATATCCTAGTGTACCTTTAGGAGCACGGATCCGTAGGTATAATTATATGATGTTGGAAGATGATAAGAGGGAATGAGTTAAACCAATAACATATACATAGAGTGCTAATATTACAACCTCTTGGAGCCAATGCGGACTTAACTGAGAACATAAACCAATGGATGCTTAAGCATAACATCCGGCGTTGGTGAACTGTCTTTTGACTTAAAAGATGAACTTTTCATAACTGGAATGAATGAACCTGATTAGAGCATAATGCATAAAGGTGATTCATATAATTGAGACTAAACTATTTGGGTTTGAGACAACTGAATTATTGTTAATTGATTGATTTACTCGGTGTCAAATTTTCATATCATCTAGTCCTTCTTCTATCAAGGAGGTGCTGAAATCCAAAATTATATGTTTAGGACTTCTCATAACCAAATTGAAAAGTGAAAACCATAACTCATGAATATGGTAAATTTTCAAATAAAGTAGTATCAAAATTTTGTATGATGTGCTTTACAATTGTGTACTCATCAATGTCCGCCTCTCTAAAAACTATTTTGAGCTAGATTTACAAAAAGAATGTTGGCCTTGACTCAACAAACAAGAAGATGTTGTTTTCCACTTTCTTGGTGTAAAGAAGAAGTTGAACAGCGGCATGAAGGAATCGAGAGGAGCACAGCTCTGTGAAGATCTCCAGCAGCTACACCTTTCTTGATTAGTGAAATGATGTAGCTCATGAAGGCTGAATCACAGGGTAATGTAATAGGGCCACCTCTTGGCAACCCAAACTCTTCTTCGGACATGCTTAAAAGTTGCCTAATGACCTCATTTTCAAGGTAAGCCAATGGAACGACAAAGTGGGTTTGATCAGCTGTATAGACTACAAAATGGCCTTTTTGAACTATAGAGGATGAAGATGCATTGCAACTGTCTACATAACTAGCATTTCTTGGAAATGAAATCCTCTTCCTCTGCATAGCCGCAAACTTCTGCCATTTCCTGGCCATCTTGAGTTTCTTAGCGCTGAGCATTGCCATTTGTTTTTTTGGAAGATTGAAAATAAGAAAGTAGCAAGAAATTTAGAGAGCTTTGATGGTTGAACTGATAATGCTTGTCCTTGATGATGAAAAGGCTCATGAAAGAGGGATTATTTATACAAAATGGAGCTGAAGTTTTTGTCACTAACCACCGAAGGCAAAACCATGTGCTGATGTTTGTTGGCCAAGTTGGCATGGGGACTAAAATTTGTGGATGAAGCTAGGTATATTAGCTATAATATCATCTCATAAATGGTACTTCTCACCAATGCAAATAATTAGAAACCATTAAATGAACAATTGCTGGTGAGAAGCAAAACGATGTTCTTCTCCCTTCATTTTCATGTAGATAGGGGACACTTGACCATCAGTTTGGCTAGTTGTGCTTGAAAAATCACTTCATTAAACTCACATGTGGCTATCTGTTTTGGTCTTTGTTGGTCTAGGCAAAGTCATCAAATATTGTTCTTCAACATATTTATGTTTGAATACTTTAGAGAGTACGCAAAACTATTGTCTCTAAACATTGAAACTTTATCTGCCATTGTTTCTCACCAGTAGTCACCTATTTCTCTTGACCACCACTAGATATTTCAACATGAAACTTGTATATATACACACAGATACTGTATGTTTTGTGGTGCCAATATCAAACTTGAGCCAACCTCTCTTTCAAGACTTGTTAGCTAATGCTGAAGAAAAGTTTGACTTTGATCTTCCAATGCGTGGTCTCATTTCAATTCCAACACCCCTCTTCAAGTTGGAGGGGAGTGAAGCAAGACCCAACTTGCCGAGAATTGAATGATGAGATGGTCCCGATAATGGTTTAGTGAACAAGTCTGCAAGTTGAGAGGAAGAGGGAACGAATTGAAGAGAAATCAAACCAGAAAGGAATTGTTGCCGAACAAAATGGCAATCAATTTCTACATGTTTGGTTCGTTCATTAAAAACAGGATTGCGAGCAATATGGATTGCGGCTAGGTTATCAGAATGAAGTGGAATCGGAACTGAAGGAGTAGCTCCAAGATCCGTGAGTAATCGAGTGAGCCAAGTGATCTCTGAAACAACTCTTCTCATAGATCTATATTCTGCCTCAACAGAGGATAAAGAAACAGATGCTTGCTTCTTTTATTTCCATGAGATTGGGGATCCTTCCAAGCTGATAAAGAACCCACTGATTGATCTATGAGTGTTGGGGCAAGAACCCCAATCTGCATCGCAAAAAGCAAGTAATTTGAATGAAGGATCAGCAGATAGGAAAAGTCCTTGGCTTGGATTTGACTTGAGATATCGGAGTACTCTTAATGCAGCTGTAAAATGAGGTCCTCTTGGTTGTTGCATGTACTGACTTAGATGATGAACTGCGAAAGAGAGATCTGGCCTAGTGTGAGTGAGATAATTCAATTTTCCAAGGAGTCTCCGATAGGAAGTTGGATCAGTCTGTAAATCTCACACCTAGATACGACTAGAAAGAGTTTAAAATCTGAAAATAATGATTTTGGAAAGAATAAGGAAATCTGGAAAATTGTCTAAGTTAAGAAAGTGAGTTTTGGCTATTTTCAAACGGCCATAACTCCTTCTCAGGATGAGTTAGGAGCATTTGTTGATTAGTTGGAAAGCCCTTGGAGAGATCTTTCCAACGCCGCCGAGTTTGCGCGATTTCGACATCGTATGAGTGAGATATGCCTTTCGGAAGTTGGACTGTTGGATTGAGGAAAGTCCCAATCCGGATTTAGGGAAGGGCAAAATAGTCTTTTCTCTAATTTATTTCCTAAGTTTTTAGGGATTTATTGAGGGTAAAAACAGAACCTAATTCAGTTTTGAAAAATTAGAATACGCTTAAGGCTTGGAGAAGAGAGAAAGAAAGAAAGAACGGGAGAAGAAGGGAAGAATTCACCTAGATCATCCAAGCTGGCGAGTGGAATTCGTCGGGGGTGATCCCTATTAAGGTATGTGAGATCCTTTCATGATGGGTTAGTTCACCCACACTCCCAACTTATTTCTATTCAGAGAATGGTTGTTTATTGAATGAAAAGTTAGTGAGTTCTTGAAGAAATTTTTTGAAATTCGTTAAGTTCTTGTTGGTTGAGTTGTTGATGCTTGGTGGTAGAGTTGATTCATGTTTCCGGGCCATTTTTTTTTAGTTAGATTAGTTGTGTATTGAGGATACAATTGATCCTAAGTGTTTGGGGAAAGAACTAGGAAGATTTGAGGTTTAGAGATGAAAATGGAGAAGAAAAATCGAGAAAACCTGGGCAACGGGGCTGGGGCGCCGCGCCAGCCAGTGCGCCCCACAGACTTCTCTGAAGTTTGGGGCCTGGCTCCCCACGCCTCTCAGAGCGCCAGGGACGCCAGTTCTCCCCATTCGTCCCCCACCTTTTAGTACTTGTTCCTTAGCAATGTACCTATGTTTCTAAGTTGATTCCAACACTCTAAGGTACATATAAACATCATGAAATCATCCATAAACATGAGATCATGAGCCTTGAATCCATAATCCAATTCAAGGAAAGTTAAGATCAAAGTAAAAAAAAGTTAAGAGTCAAGTCTAGAAGTTAAGCAACAAGTCAAAACAAAGTTTCTTAAAGTTTTCAAGAGTCTTTATTAAACGTTTTAACTTCGTTTTAAGTTTCAAGTAAAGCAAAGAGTAAAAGTTGAGTTCATTTCTCAAAAGTTATTAGGCAACTATGTATTCCCAAAGAAGTTTATAAATGTTTTCACATTTGAGCAAAGAAAAAGGAACATCGATTCCAAAAGAGCCTTTAGGCTAAGCTGTGAGCAATTATCTCAAACTAAAGAAAGAGGTGTTTAAAACACATATGAGCTAAAGTATAGTTTGGGAGTAGTATTGAGCACCGAATTGGGGATGCGAGTTCATATTAACTCAAATCTTCATAAGAACCATATGGCCAACATGGGATTTAACGGGTCATACTTTTTAGATGATCATGTAAGTTAAGCTAGTGGATCCACTAAGTTAAGTAAGGTCCTATATCAAGGCAAGGTATAGGATGGTCCTTGGGCAACGTGTGGTAAAACGTTGTATCATCACTAGGGCTCATAGTGGTGGTTGTCGGTTAAAGAATCTCCCACTAAAGTTATATTACTTTTATATATAAGTAAAGTTGAGTTTGTTATTGCTTATCTTTAACGAACTAAGTTGTTTACACTGTTTTACAAGCTTTATATATATATTGCGTGTGTCTTATTACTTTATATTGAGTTCAGTTATTCATGAGTTAAACAGAGCCAAAGTAAGTGTTCCTTTATCCTCCTTTCAAGCTTAAGCTGTGATTTAACATTCCAATTCGCATACTCGTACATTCAATGTATTGATGCCAGTTGGCCTGCATCTTATTATGATGCAGACGCAGGTAACCAGGATCAGCATCCAACGCGCCATTGATCCCGTTGAGCACTCCAGAGTCAGTGGTGAGCCTCCTTGCATTCCGAAAGACTCTTTTTATTTCGCTTTCTTAGTTTTCTTTATTAGGATGTTGTGGGGTCTGTCCCAACATCCATCTCAGTATTATAGAGGCTTCATGGACAGTCAAACAGTTAGTTTTGAGTCTCGCATCTATGTATTTGCAGATACTTTGTTTTGAGACATAAGTTGCCATTTTGGCTAAGATGTTATCATTTAAACTATTACTTGAGTTTATGTTGTTGAGTTAAGTCTTCCGCTGAGTTAAGTAAGCTAGGCCAAGGGTTCGCTTGGGGCCAACAATGGTCTTCGAGTGTCGGCCACGTCTAGGGTGTAGGCTCGGGGCGTGACATAGTCAACAAATCAATAGTGAAAAAATCCAACTTCGAAGATGGATTGAGTGGAGAAGAGACTAGGGGTAAATGATCACAATTGAACTCATTTAAAGCTCCAGAGTAAACTTTCTTTGACTTACTATTATTCCTGTTGGCTCCCGGAGGATTTCAAGTCCCTGAAAATAATGTAAATCTCCCAAATCTTTGAGCTTAAATTCTGAATGCAAGAACTCTTTTAGCTGCACTAGTTCTGCTTCATTGTTTCCTGTTAGAATAATATCATCTGCATAGACAGCTAGAATGGAGATATTAGTTCCTGATATCTTGAAGAAAAATGAGTAGTCATTGAGTGATGAGCAAAAACCTTTGGAATTTAAAGCTTCTGCCAATTTTGAGTACCATTGCCTTGATGCTTGTCTAAGTCCATATAAAGACTTCTTGAGTTTGCAAACATGTTGGGAACTAGGTGATTGCATTCCTATTGGAAACTTCATGAAAACTTCCTCATCAATTTCTCCATGTAAAAATGCATTATTGACATCTAGTTGTGAAATATTCCATCCTTGCTTCACTGCTATAGTCAATAAGCACCTAATAGTTGTCATTTTGACAACCGGTGAATAAGTCTCACTAAAATCAATACCTTCCTTCTGAATAGCTCCTCTAATCACCAATCTTGCTTTCAGCCTCTCTATACTTCCATCAGAATTATGCTTGATTTTGTAAACCTATTTACATGGTAATGCTTTCCTTCCTTTTGGTAATTCCACGACTTCCCAAGTTTGATTCTCAAGGAGTGCTCTAATTTCATCTTCCATAGCCAAGTTCCATCCCGGATGTAACGCTGCCTGGGCATAAGAAGTTGGTTCTGTGATGTTTGAAATAGAGTTCAAGACTTGTTGATTTGTTGTGGATAGGCTAGCAAAAGAATAGCTTTTAGGGATAATAGGCCGACTGAAACAAGTATTGGTTAGATCTGTCAAAAGAACTGCATTGCAGACATACTCTTCTAAGTAGGCTGGTTTCTTGTGTATTCTTTCTGACTTTCTTTGCGTGACTGTGGAAGGTGAAATATCTTGCGTCTCATGCAAGGTCACAGAGTCAAGTCCTTCTGAGTTCCTTGTATCAACATGATGTGATTTAATTTCTGTTTCCAAATGTGATGTATGAGGCACCTCATTCATACTTTCAGGTTCATGTTTTGAGGTAAAAAAGGATCTGGTTCAATGTTTGGCAGAAAGTCAGTTTGTGAGATAGAATGATCAGTGGTAAATATATGAGTCGGGAATGAGGTTTGTGAACTTGAGATGGTGGAAAAAGGGTAAATATTTTCATGAAACTTGACATTCCTGGAAACTATTATCTTTCTAGTATCCAAAACAAGCAATCTATATCCCTTTTTTCCATGAGGATAGCCTATGAAGACACATGGAATGACTCTAGGCTCAAACTGTCCCCTATTGTGCGCCACAATACTAGCATAGCATAGACAACCAAAGCTCCTAAGATAGGAGTAATTAGGAGGACTTCCTAATAGAACCTCATAGGGAGTTCTGTTTTTAAGGACTTTAGAGGGATATCGATTTATAAGGTATGTAGCCATTAGGACACACTCTCTCCAATATGAAATAGGCAATTTAGATTGATGAAGTAGTGCCCTCGATACCTCGAGAAGATGCTTGTGTTTTCTCTCCACAACACCATTTTGTTGTGGAGTATGAACATAAGTGGTTTGATGAACAATACCTTGTGAAGCAAAAAATTCAGCTGACAGGTTGCTTCCACCCAATTCCAATGCATTGTTGGACCTGATTATCTTAACTTTGACGTTGAATTGTCTTTCAACCATCACTAGAAAATACTTTAAGACAGTGAAAGCATTACTTTTTGTTTTTAGAAGATGAGTCCAAGTTGCTCTACTATAGTCATCCACTATAGTTAAAAAATATTTGTATCCATCATGAGAAAGAGTTTTGTATGGCCCCCAAGTGTAAATATGGATTAATTCAAAGATCTTCTTAGAACTGATATTACTAGATTGAAAAGGTAACTTGGATTGTCTAGCTAAGGGACATATATTGCAATTAGCATTAAAATGAAAAGGAGAAACAAGAACTGAACAAATATTCTTCATTGATTGAAATGGCATATGCCCCAATCTAAGGTGCCACTGCCTTACATCAAAAGCATTCTTTATAGGAATTGAAAAAGTGCTTGAAACAGAAAGACATCTAGATTTTTCTTGATTGCACAAATTAACTGATGTGCTGACGAAACTCTTAAGGTACTAGAAACTTGACTTTAGGAGATATAGCCCTGCTCTTGCTTTACCAAATGCTAGAGGCCTCTTCATTGAAGGGCCCTGCAGAAAACAACCAAAAGAGGAAAAAATGAGTAAGCAACTTAACTATTTACACAACTTGTAGACTGAAATGAGGTTATATTTGAAACATGGAACAAATAAGACATCTTTCAAAATGAGTTTAGTATGTAAAGGGACACTTCCAACTTGAGTAACCTTGACCCTATGAGAATTAGGATGATCAACAAATACAAGAGTCTTAAGAGTATTGAGTTCTAAGAAGATCTTTGAATCAAAACACATATGTTGAGTAGCACCTGAATCCAATATTCAGGTTCTTTGATTGAAATCAATAACTTTATGAGGTGTTTTATTGAAAACCTTACCAGCACAAGTCACTGCATTGGCTGAGCATCACCACTTGAACCTTCTGATTGATTCATCCTCACATTTTGAAGCATATGAATCAGTTGTGAATATTGATCCTGGGTGAAATGTTGTCCCTGTCCTTCTCCATTAAAATGTGCTCCACTTTGTCCTTGTGTTCCTTCTATGTAAGCAACATTGCTTTTCACATTTCCCTGGAACCTCTTCGTCTTGGTAAACTTGAAATCACTTGGAAAACCTATTATCTTATAGCATTTATCCACAAAATGCCTAGGTTTCTTAGAGTGAGAACAAATAATAGTGGTTTTGTTTCCCTTAGACTCATAATATCCAGATCTTTGACCAAGAGTGTTCTGATTTGTGGCCTAGAAAGAAGCAGAGTTTCCTGGATAATGTGTGCTCATATACACCTCCCTTTGCTTTTAATCTTGCATTATGAGTGAGTAAGCATGATTCACAGAGGGTAAAGATGAGAGCATCAACATGCTACTCTTTCCAGCAACATAGACATCATTCAACCCCATAAGAAATTGGATCAATCTCTCATCTTGAATAGACTTAGCCATTTTTCCTTTCCCACCACATTGGCAGTCACATAAGCAATTGACAGAACTGTTCAAAGCATCAAGCTCGTCCCAGAGACTTTTGATCTTTGTGAAATAGCCAGCAATGTCATTTGAACCTGCACCAAGTCACTCAACTCCTTTTGCAGGTGATAGAGTTGTGCTCCATTGGACTGGCCAAATCTATCCTCAAGTTCTTTCCATAGATCCTTGGCTGTCTTGGAGTAGATAACACTGTCAGCTATCTCTTTTGAAAGAGAGTTGAGCAGCCATGACAGAACCATATCATTGCATCTGTTCCATAGCTTGAAATCTGGTGATATCGAAGTTGGTTCTTTGTGAGTACCATCAATGAACCCAACCTTATTCTTAGCTGAAAAAGCTATTAAGATTGATCTCCTCCATCCACCATAACCTTTCCCATTAAAGGGTGAGTTAACAAGATTCATTCCTGGAGAATCTGAAGCATGAAGATAGAAAAGATGATTGTGATCAGTTCCAGAGTTGGTGGTACTTCCAGTGCCTGTAGAGCTACCAGAAGTGGGATCTGTTGTTGTCACCATTGTTGAACTGAGAAATGGAGAGTAGGGATGAAGAAAAGGGAAGAAAAGGCAATAAAGAGATCAGATTCTCAAGGTTGCTCTGATACCATGTAGAAAATCAGAGACTAAGAATGGGAAAATTTTTCTTGCTTTCTATTCATTCAACTGTGATGTATATATATAGAATACCTAAAGAGAAGAAAACAAAAGTATTCCTATACATGTATGGAATTTGATTGACTATCACTACAATCCAATTTTGGACAGCTATGTATGTACTATTTTGTACAGAATTTGAATAAATCTGTCAAGGGAATTTGGATTATTTGTTGCCTCATTTCTGCTTCCACTTGGCCCTTTCCTGTTTGTCCAAATTAGCCTCCAAATCAGCTCTTCTAAATGAGCTTGGATGGTCAGGATTAAAACTTATATTGCTTGATCCAAAGGTTGTGAAACTTCCATCTCTTGGGCCACTTGAAGTGTAGACTATCTGAGAATCGAACAATTGATTGTGTTTATCTCTGATTTTCATTTGATTGTGAAGCTTCATTGCAGCAAGAGCTTGATTAGTTATCTCTTCTTCCATGGTTGTTTGTTGATCTGTATCAACTTTGCCATTTTCAATTCCAACAGAAAAGGGTGCCAACTGTAACTGGATCGAAAAGAGAGTGGACTGAGCATCTTTCCAATTTCAAAGATCTATCAGAGCCCATTTGAAATGAAGACCCCTGCTCTGACCCCAACTTATTTGGGACTTAGGAGTAGTTGTAGTATTATTGGAGGTCGTTGATCCCTAATGTGGGTGCAACAATACATTATTATATGAGGAAGGTCATCTAATATGATCCACCATATAATAATAAGTGGACATTCAGATGCACAAATCCATAGATTCAATAGAATGATGTTGTTGATTAGAAGGAACAAGTTAGACCATATATCACACAAAATGCTGGAAATATAAAAAAAATCTCCTGTAGCCAATGCGGACTTTACTGGGAATATACAACAATGGATGCAAAAGAATTCATACACGTAATACTGACTAGTTCGGACTAAAATTTAGTTTTGGTTTTTACACTTACCATTACTTCTGTTTTTTAGTCAATTTTCCTTGTATTAGTTAAAGATTTGTATGTCTGTGTTCCAAAATTGGAATAAAAGTTAGATTTAGAAAATGAACTAGGTTTAGACAACTCCAAGATTGGATTGTTAGGACTTCTCATAACCAAATTGAAAAGTAAAAGCCATGAATATGGTAAATTTTCAAATAAAGTAGTATTAAAATTTTGTATGATATGCTTTACAATTGTGTACTCGTCAATGTCCGCTTCTCTAAAAACTATTTTGAGCTAGCATTTACAAAAATAATGTTGGCCTTGACTCAACAAACAAGAAGCTGTCGTTTTCCACTTTCTTGGTGCAAAGAAGAAGTTGAACAGCAGCATGAAGGAATCGAGAGGAGCACTGCTCTGAAGATCTCCAGCAGCTACACCTTTCTTGATTAGTGAAATGATGTAGCTCATGAAGACTGAATCACAGGGTAATGTAATAGGGCCACCTCTTGGCAACCCAAACTCTTCTTCGGACATGCTTAAAAGTTGCCTAGTGACCTCATTTTCAAGGTAAGACAATGGAACGACAAAGCGAACTTGATCAGCTGTATAGACTACAAAATGGCCTTTCTCAATTATAGAGGATGAAGATGTACTGCAACTGTCTGCATCACTTGCATTTCTTGGAAATGAAATCCTCTTCCTCTGCATAGCGGCAAACTTCTGCCATTTCCTGGCCATCTTGATGAGTTTTTTAGCGCTGAGCATTGCCATTTTTTTTTTGTTGGAAGATTGAAAATAAAAAAGTAGAGAAGAAATTTAGAGAGCTTTGATGGTTGAACTGATAATGCTTGTCCTTGATGATGAAAAGGCTCATGAAAGAGAGATTATTTATACAAAATGGAGCTGAAGTTCTTGTCACTAACCACCGAAGGCAAAACCATGTGCCTATGTTTGTTGTCCAAGTTAGTATGGGACCAAAAATTTGTGGATTGAAGCTAGTTTGAAAATATAAGATGATAAGTTTCTTCCTTTCTTCACTTTGATCAACAACCAACTAGGCCTATAAGCTATAATATCAGCTCATAAGTCATAGTTGGCACTTCTGACTATGCTGCCAATAATTTGAAAGCATTAAATGAACAATTGCTGGTGAGAAACAAAACCATGTTCTTCTTCCTTCATTTTCATAGAGATAGGGGACACTTGACTATCAAGTTGGCTAGTTGTGCTTAGAAAAACCATTTCATGTTGTTATTCTGTTTTGGCCTCTTTCATCCTATCTTTAAACCAGGTGGTCCAGGAAAAGTCATTTTCTTTATCTATTCTTGTGCATTTTTTCTAACAGTGTCCTTTATATACACACACACACATACTAGTCTCTAGACTTGCAACAAACTTTAACTTGGTTATTTCTATAATCCTTCATTCTTTCTTCAGGTCTTCAAATGTCGTTGTCTTTCGCCTTTGCAGCCTTAATGCGGATACTTCAGCAAAGTCTGATGCCTGCTGGATATGTTGATATGGGGCCTTATATGTGTGGATGAATCTTGTTCAAAAGGATGTAACATGATGACTGTCATTCTTTCTTCATTTGGTAGACGACTGAATAGACCTATTTATTATGTCACCAAATAACATTGAGGACAACTTCTCACATATAATAATAGTCTGAGACCTTTGAATGAAGAATTGATATCTTAGTGGTGGATTAATTTTATCGAACCATATGGTGCTGTAGGCTATTTCATGTAAGTAATGGATCCCTACACAGTTGTGGAGCATGGATTTTCAATAAAAAGGGTAAAAATATAAAGAAGACAAATTGGGAGACTAGGCATGTAGTTTTGATGATTGACAAAAGTGAACTCGTTGTTACTTGTGTTGCATGTTGTGAAATCAGGTACCCTGAGACAGGAATGCAAATGTACAAATTCGGAAGATTGACAAATAAGGAAAGCAAATAAAGAGAAGATATTGAGTAACAAGAAATTACAAAATTCAATGATTTCATGGGACTGGTGTTGTTTACTGGATGACAATTACAGGTACTCCTAGTATTCTTGCCTTTGATCTAACAAAGGAGAGGTCACAGCTCCTTCAAAACTATGATACTCATGGGATTTTGGGTGAGTTTAGTGGAAAGATCTGTAAGACGAATGTCTATGGTAATACAATCAGCTTAAACATTTTGGATAATTAATGTCCACTCAAATACAATCCAAATGCGAAGCCAAACCAAAATGTGGGCAGTATAACAGCAGGTTGCTCTTGATAGTAAAATTGTTGGGAAAGTAGCAGGGGACTGCTCAGTTTTACATGTTGACAGTAATATGTTGGTGGTCCGGAGCTGGGGAAAAGCCTTTTGGTATGATTTCAAGTCTCATGCAACAAAATGCATTACGGGTTAATTTCATAATTCGAGATGCTTGCCCTACGTCAACAGCTTAGTCTCCCTCTAGTCTGCCTTGGCTGCAGTTGAAACATCTTTGTTTCGAGCTGCAACATCCTTGCTCGGAATTTCTTTCAAAAATGGTCATCTAACTTTGTACTTTAGAGCTTCCGACTTTTAATAATATAGGATGATATGTTGATAAAAGCTACTTTTGTGACTTACTATTTCTTCGAATCTATTTTGGGAAAATTGTAAACATGGCTAATTGCATACTGTAGCATCTTATCCCATTTATTTTGAAGTTATTGTTAGAGGTTGTACCCTGAGTGGGTGCATATAGTGCAAATATAGAGGATAAAATGAGAGAAGGCCATCTGAATCTATCAAGCCATATCCTAGTGGACCTTCAAGAGCACGGAGATCCATAGGTGCAATTATATGATGCCGGAAGATGGTAAGAAGGAACGAATTAAACCAAATATGTATAACATAGGGAGCTCAAAATATTGCAGTCTCTTGGAGCCAATGCATACTTAACTCAGAACATAAAGCATGGATGCAAAAGAATCTGTAAATGTAATACTAATTACTAGTTAGGATTAAAATATGGTAAGCATTACATCCGGCGTTGATGAGCTGTCTTTTGACTTACATTCTCATAATTGGAATGCATGGACCTGATTAGAACATAACACATAAAGTTGATTCATATAATTGAGACTAAACAGTTTGGGTTTGAGCCAGTTGAATGTTAATTGATTGTTAGGACTTCTCAGAACAAAATTGAATAGTGAAAGCCATGAATATGGTAAATTTTCAAATAAACTAGTATTCAATTTGTATGATGTTCATTACAATTGTGTACTATTCAATGTCCGTCTCACTAAAGACTATTTTTGAGCTAGCATTTACAAAACGAATGTTGGCCTTGACTTAATAAACAAGAGGCTGTTGGCTTCCATTTTCTTGGTGCATAGAAGAAATTGAACAGCAGCATGATGGAATCGAGAGGAGCAGTGCTTTGTGAAGATCTCCAGAAGTTACACCTTTCTTGATTAGTGAAATGATGTAGCTCATGAAAGCTGAATCACAGGGAAATGTTATAGGTCCACCTCTTGGCAACCCAAACTCTTCTTCAGACATGCTTAAAAGTTGCCTAACGACCTCATTATCGAGGTAACCCAATGGAACGACAAAGCGGGATTGATCAGCTGTATAAACTACAAAATGGCCTTTATCGACTATAGAGGATGATGACGTACTGCAACGGTCTGCATCAGTATCATTTCTTGGAAATGAAATTCTCTTCCTCTGCATAGCGGCAAATTTCTGCCATTTCCTGGCCATCTTGATGAGTTTCTTAGCGCTGAGCATTGCCATTTGTTTTTTTGGAAGATTGAAAATAAGAAAGTAGAATAGAAATTTAGAGAGCTTTGATGGTTGAACTGATAATGCTTGCCCTTGGGGATGAAAAGTCTCATGAAAGAGGGATTATTTATACAAAATGGAGCTAAAGTTTTTTGTCACTAACCACCGAAGACAAAACCATGTGCCGATGTTTGTTGGCCAAGTTGGCATGGGGACTAAAATTTGTGGATGAAGCTAGGCCTATTAGCTATAATATCAGCTCATAAATGGTACTTCTCACCAATGCCAATAATTTGATACCATTAAATGAACAATTTCTGGTGAGAAGCAAAACCATGTTCTTCTCCCTTCATTTTCATGTAGATAGGGGACACTTGACTATCATTTTGGCTACTTGTGCTAGAAAAACCCCTTCATTTAAGGCATCATGTGGCTATTCTGTTTTGGCCTCTTTCACCCTATTTTTAAACCTGGTGGTCCAGGAAAAATCATCATCTTAATCTATTCTTGTGGATTTTATTTTAAGAGTAATTTATTACAAATCATGAGAAGAAGAGTGTAATTCAATGGAAAATCTCTTGTCTTATTGCAGTAGTTTAGCAGTGAATAAATACAATACATTAGGTGCTAACTAAGGAAAGAAATTAAGATTGATTCTTATGAATATGCAGTGATTCCTATAAATCTGCTACCTAAATATAGCTATGTATATTACTAGATTTAAGTCTATATACATTCTATAACACTCCCCCTCAAGCTGGAGCATATATATTGATCATGCCCAGCTTGTTACAAAGATAATCAACTCGAGTTCCATTCAATGCCTTAGTGAGTAAATCAGCTACTTGCTCTCTTGTCTTCACGTAGCCTGTGGAAATCAAGTTTTCCTGAATCTTCTCACGAATAAAATGACAATCAACCTCAATATGTTTAGTTCTTTCATGATACACCGGATTTGAGGCAATATGCAAGGCAGCTTGATTATCACACCAAAGTTTTGCTGGTGTATGATGTTCCAACCCAATTTCAGTTAGAAGATGATGTATCCACATAATCTCACACGTAGACTGTGACATAGCTCTATACTCAGATTCTGCACTAGATCGAGATGCAACACTTTGCTTCTTACTTCTCCATGAAACTAGGTTCCCTCCAACAAAGACACAATAGCCTGTAGTCGATCTCCTGTCAATTTTGGATCCGGCATAGTTAGCATCTGCAAAACACTCAACACGAGTATGACCATGATTGCTATACAATATCCCAAGTCCAGGGGCTCCTTTCAAGTAACATAAAATCTGCTCCAAAGCTGCCCAATGTTTGACTGTAGGCGAGGACATAAACTGGCTGACAACACTTACTACAAAAGCAATGTCTGGACGAGTCACACTGAGGTAGTTTAACTTCCCAACTAACCTCCTATATCTCTCGGGATCATCAAAGAGGTCGCCGTCATCTTTCATAAGCTACACATTGGAACCATTGGAGTACTGCAAGGTTTAGCTGCTAACTTTCCAGTGTCTGCAAGAAGATCAAGAATATACTTTCTCTGAGACAACAAAATTCCCTTCTTGTTTCTATTCACCTCTATACCCAAAAAGTATTTCAACTGACCCAAGTCTTTCGTATGAAACCTAGTATGCAGGAAAGATTTGAGGGAAGAGATCCCCGCATAATCACTTCCTGTGATGACAATGTCATCGACATACACAACCAGTAAGATAGTGCCAACTGTTGATTGTCGGTAAAAGACTGAGTGATCACATTTGCTCATCTTCATCCCAAACTCCAGGACTACCTCGCTGAACTTCCCAAACCAAGCTCGCGGACTCTGTTTCAAGCCATACAAAGACTTTTTCAAATAACACACTCTCCCATACTCCCCCTGAGCAACAAAACCAGGTGGTTGCTTTATATATACTTCCTCTTGAAGATCACCATGAAGGAATGCATTTTTGATATCCAACTGATGTAAAGGCCAATTCTCAGAAGCAGCTAGAGATATGAACAAGCGGACGGAAGTAAGTTTGGCAACTGGAGAGAAAGTGTCTGAATAATCCACCCCATAGGTCTGAGCATACCCTTTAGCCACAAGCCTGGCCTTAAGTCTTGCCACAGAACCATCTGGATTTACTTTAACTGTGAACACCCACTTACATCCCACTGGTTTCTTCCCACTAGGTAAATCCACCAAATCCCACGTGTGATTTTCCTCTAAGGCATGTATTTCCTCAAGCATCGCATCATACCATCCAGGATGAGTCAAAGCTTCCTTCATTGTTTTGGGTACAAAGATAGAGTCTAAAGAAGCAACTAAGGACCTTGACGTAGAGGATAAGCGGTCATAAGAAACAAAATTAGCAATGGAATACGTCGATTGACAAGTCTTTTTACCTTTGCGAAGAGCAATAGGGAGATCAAGATCATCTGAAGGATCGGGTGAAGAAAGATTTGATAACAAAGGAGCTGGTGCAGAAAATGTATCATCGATCTCTCATCTTCTCGAATAAACTTGAACAATTGGTGGTCTTACTAGAGTAGAAAATGTGGGCCCAGTAGTCAAATTGTGTTCAATAGGGGAACTAAGAGAATGAATGACATCATCTAATTGTTTTGTCACAACACGACTAACCACTCATCTTCCTCCCCCTGAGTTGTCTAACTGGGAGGTGCATAGAAGAATGGTGTCATCTCTGAAAATACCACATCATTTGACACCAAATATTTACCAAGCTCGGAAAACACACTTCAATGCTTTAGGGTCCAACTTGGTAACAGATGGCCGAACATCTCGAACATAACATGTGCTTCCAAACACCTTAGGCTCCACTGGAAATAATGGCTTGTTTGGAAAAAGAACACTATAAGGCACATTACCAACAAGAACAGTCGATGGCATGCGATTAATCAAGAAACAAGCTGTGGAGACTGCATCAACCCAAAATTGTTTAGGGACTTTTATTTTGAACAAAAGTGCTCGAGCTGTCTCAAGCAGATGTCTATTCTTTCTCTCGGCAACTCCATTTTGAGAGGGTGTAGCAACACATGAAGTTTGATGGAGAATACCATGTTGTCTCATGTAGGATTGGAACACTTCTGACATATATTCTTTAGCATTATCACTCCTCAGAATACGCAACGAAGTATTGAATTGAGTTTTGACCTCCGCACAAAAGGCACAAAAGTGAGTAAACACTTCAGAACGACTCTTCATAAAATAAATCCAAGTCATTCGAGAGAAATCATCCACAAATGTGACAAAATACTTATATCCAGTTTTAGAAACAACATGACATGGTCCCCAAACATCAGAATGAACTAACTCAAACATCGACTCCACCCGTTTATTAACCCTTGGATTTGTTGAGCTACGATGGTGTTTGGCAAATAGACATGACTCACAATCCACTGAAGGAATATTCTGAAACTGAGGACAAAGCTTCTTCAACATAGGCAAAGAAGGATGTCCTAATCGACAATGTGCCTCAAATGGAGACACGACTAGAGCAGGCAGCAAATCGAGGCTCCCAATATTCATCAAGAATGTAGAGATTATCAGATACATGTCCTTTTCCAATAACTTTATTTGTCTTCAGATCACGAAACAAACAATGATCGGGAAAGAATGAGATATAACAGTTTAGGAGCTTACCAACAGACATCAAATTAAAGGCTAACTTTGGTAGACCTAATACAGATGACAAGGTAATAGAGGATGTTGGTTTTACAATCCCAGATCCTATAATCTTACAGAGCGAACCATCAGCAACCGTCACAGGACAGAGTGCTCCATGTGATCGAAAGCTAGAGTATATATTAGGATTACCTGTCATGTGATCTGTGGCACCTGAATCGATCACCCATTTATTCGAAGAGGATATAAGACATGATTTTCCTGACTCAACAAGGGTAGTAACGGAACAGATTTCTTTTGTAAGTTTTGATATTGCGAGAATTTTGCAAACTCTTCTGCTGAAACCAAAATTCCTGTATCCGATGATGTAGGAGTCACAATTTCAGTCATTTTCTCCAAATATTTTAGTAGCATATGAACTTATCAACAACAAGTATAACTAGAAGCATGTACGTCAGTTTGTGACCCCACAAACACAGATGAACAGAGTCAAATGATTTTATCAACCAAGAAACCAATTGTCGACGCAGAATAAAGAAATTGACTACTTGACCAGTAGATTCAGCAAGCAGTGAACAATAAAATACCCAAATAAGTAGTTCAGAAAAAGAAATTTTGAACCAGCAGTTTATCCACACAACACCAATTATCTGAACTGAAGTAGGAGCTAGCAGCCACGGAACCACAAATCACAGACCAGATTCAATGTCGCAGAACAGAAACAAACCTGGAAGTGAAGAACAGACTTTTCAAATCGTGTTTTAACACCAGAACATGCACCTTCACGTGTTGGTGTGTGATGAATAGGCGAACTGTATGAGCAGTGTGTGACTGCCACTGGCTTCACACCCAGATGATAGAGAAGACTGGTTTTGCTGGAAAATATACTCCACCTCCTTCTGTGGTGGCAGTGACGCAAACTGACCACTCTAAATCAGTGGATTAGAAATCCAAACTCTTCCGTAACACAGCCAAAACGACACGAGCCAATAGGCTCTGATACCATGTAATTCAATGGAAAATCTCTTGTCTTATTGCAGTAGTTTAGCAGTGAATAAATACAATACATTAGGTGCTAACTAAGGAAAGAAATTAAGATTGATTCCTATGAATCTGCAGTGATTCCTATGAATCTGCTACCTAAATATAGCTATGTATATTACTAGATTTAAGTCTATATACATTCTATAACAAAGAGAAAAACCAAATGAAATTTTATCCTCCATTGTCTCTCACCAGTGGTCACCGGCCTATTTCTCTTGACCGCCACTAATTATTTGGATAAGAAACTTGTCATAAACTTGTATATATATACACACACATACTAGTCTCCAGACTTGCAAACTTTCATTCTTTCTTCAGGTCTTCAAATGTCGTTGTCTCTCACCTCCGCCACCTTAATGCAGATACTTCAGCAAAACCTGATGCCTGCTGGATATGTTGATACAAGGCCTTAAATTTGTGGATGAATCTTGTCCAAAAAGATGTAAGATGATGACTTCCATTCTTTCTTCATTTGGTTGACGACTGAATGGACCTATTAATTATGACACCAAATAACATGGAGGACTTCTCACATATAATAATAGTCTGAGACTTTTGAATGAAGAAGAATTGATATCTTAGTGGTGTTGTCTGCTTTGTCATGTTGATACGGGATCTCTACACAGTCGTGAAACTTGGATTTCCACTAAAGAAGTAGACAAATGAATAAGATAAGGAGTGTTGGAAATTTGGAGGGACATGTACAGACTCGGAAGATTGACGAACAAGGAAATCAAATAAATAGAAGATATTAAGTAACACGAAATTACAAAAGTTAATGATTTTGTTGTGATGATATAATCTTAATATAAGCTACTTTTGTTACTTATTCCTGAAATCTATTTTGGAAGAAACAAATGTGCATATGGCTACTTGCTTATTGTAGCATTTATGACATTAATTTTGAAGTTATTGTTAGAGGTTGAACCCTGAAGTAGGTGCATATAGTGCAAATATAAGGATAATATGAGAGCAGGTCGTCGAATCTATCAAGCCATATCCTAATGGACCTTCGAGAGCACGGAAATCCATAGGTGCAATTATATATATGATGTTGGAAGATGGTAAGAAAGAATGAGTTAAACCAAATATCGCATAGAGTGCTCAAAGTATTACAACCTCTTGGAGACAATGTGGACTTAACTGAGAACATAGAATAATTGATGCAAAAGAATCTATAGTTAGCATTATGTCCGCTGCTGGTGACCTGTCTTTTTATCAGTTAAAGATTTGTATGTATGTGTTGGGAAAAAATGTGAGATTTAAAGAATTTACTAGCTTTAGAAAACTCCCAAATTGAATTAAAAGACAAACTTATTATAGTTGGAATTAATGGATCTGATTAGAACATAATGCATAGAGTTGATGACTAAACAGTTTGGGTTTCACAAATTTTTTCATATCTTCTAGTCATTCTTCGATCAATAGATAGTTAGGACTTCTCATAACCAAATTTAAAATTGAAAGCCATGAATATGGTAAATTTTCTAGTAAAATAGTATTCAATTTGTTGATGTGCTTTACAATTGTATACTATTTAGTGTCCGCCTCTAAAAACTATTTTGAGCTAGATTTACAAAAAAGAATGTTGGCCTTGACTCAACAAACAAGAAGCTGTTGGTTTCCACTTTCTTGGTGCAAAGAAGAAGTCGAACAGCAAAAAGAAGGAATTGATAGGAGCAACGCTTTGTGAAGATCTCCAGCAGTTATGCCTTTCTTGATTAGTGATACGATGTACTCCATGAAGGCTGAATCACAGGGTAATGTAATAGGGCCACCACTTGACAACCCAAACTCTTCTTCGGACATGCGTAAAAGTTGCCTAATGACCTCATTTTCAAGGTAAGCCAATGGAACGACGAAGCGGGATTGATCAGTTGTATAAACTACAAAATGGCCTTTCTCAACTATAGAGGATGAAGATGTACTGCAACTGTCTGCATCACTATCATTTCTTGGAAATGTAATCCTCTTCCTCTGCATAGCAGCAAACTTCTGCCATTTCCTGGCCATCTTGATGAGTTTCTTAGCGCTGAGCATTGCCATTTGTTTTTTGGAAGATTGAAAATGAGAAAGTAGAAAAGAAATTTAGAGACTTTAGATGGTTGAACTGATAATGCTTGTCCTTGATGATGAAAAAGCTCATGAAAGAGGGATTATTTATACAAAATGGAGCTGAAGTTCTTGTCACTAACCACTGAAGGCAAAACCATGTGCCGATGTTTGTTGGCCAAGTTGGCATTGGGCCTAAAATTTGTGGATGAAGCTAGGCCTATTAGCTATAATATCAGTTCATAAATGGTACTTCTCACCAATGCCAATAATTTGAAAGCATTAAATGAACAATTGCCGGTGAGAAGCAAAACCATGTTCTTCTCCCTTCATTTTCATGTAGATAGGGGACACTTGACTATCATACTTGTGCTAGAAAAACCATTTCATTAAAGTCATCATGTGGCTATTCTGTTTTGGTCTCTGTCACTCTATCTTTAAATCAGGTGGTCCAGGCAAAGCTATCATCTTCATCTATTCTTGTGAATTTTGTTTCAAGAGTGTCCTTTATGTAAATCATGAGTCTTCAGATGGCATTATCTCTCACTATAGTGGTCACCTATTTCTCTTGACCACCACTAAATATTTTGATATGAAACTTGTCATAAACATGTATATAGATACTAGTCTCCGGAATGTGATGCCATCTCTTTGACAATAGAAAAATATAAACTGGAATTACATTCATTCTCAGGGGTCAAAGATTCTCCCTTCATCTCGGTACTAAGTTTTTCCATTACTTGTGCGCAAATTGTTGATAGTAAAATGGGAGTAAATCCCCTATTAATTCCTTCCCAACCGAGAAGTGAGATCAAAGAAAGCATCCTCTTTGCAGGGGATTTTGACACCAGCTATTTGATGATCAAAACCAGTATCTTCCTCAGCTTGAGCAACAAGCGTTGAAATAATGAGAGTTCTCTCAAATGAGAGTTCTTCCATTAAATAGAAAGAATTCTGATTTACATGCCTTAAAAAATCTGCTATATATCCCTAAATATATGT
Source organism: Solanum tuberosum (assembly GCF_000226075.1). NCBI lineage: Eukaryota > Viridiplantae > Streptophyta > Magnoliopsida > Solanales > Solanaceae > Solanum > Solanum tuberosum. The sequence continues at coordinate 267,520 of NW_006239338.1, read as the reverse complement.
TATTCCTAATTGTAATATCTCTGAAAATATGCTACATTAATCTATGCTATCTCCTATCATCATTACACAAATATTTAGAGTTATAACATAGATATGTACAGCTATTTAGAATCTGTCCAATCACGCTAACATCCCCCCTCAAATTGATGCCGGTGGATCAAAAAGCATCAATTTGCCTACCAGAAACTGATGACGTTGTCGTGCCATAGACTTTGTAAACACATCAACTATTTGAAGATCACTGGATACATGTGGAAGAGTAATGACTCTCTTATCCACAACTTCTCTGATATAATGACAATCCACTTCAATGTGTTTGGTCCTTTCATGATAAACTGGATTAGTAGCAATCTGAATAGCATTTGTGTTGTCAGCATGGAGAGGAGTGGGATTAGATTGAGGAAATTCAATTTCTGCAAGTAAACCACGAAACCAAACAATCTCAGAGCAAGCAGTAGACATTGCTCGATATTCAGATTCGGTGGAAGATTTTGATACACGATCTTGCTTCTTGCTCTTCCAAGATATCAAGGAATCTCCAAGAAACATGCACCAACCCGTGACGGAGCGACGAGTATCAGGACATCTAGCCCAATCAGAATCACTAAATGCATTAAGCTGAATCTCAGAACCACTAGGAAAGAATAATCCACGAGTAGATGTTCCCAAGAGATATCGAATCATGCGACGGACAGCCACCAAATGTAGATGGCGTGGAGCCTGCATAAATTGACTCAATTGTTGAACTGCAAAAGAGATATCAGGCCGAGTAATAGTAAGATAATTTAGTCTCCCAACTAATTGCCGATACAAAGTTGGATCAGGAAGAAGATCTCCTTCCGCACTGCAATTCTTTACATTCAATTCCAATGGAGTATTTACAGAGGGAGATTCTTGAAGACCAGCCAAAGCAATCAAGTCCTAAGTAAATTTGTGTTGGTTCAAGACAAAGAGAATTGAAGCAAAGTAGATCGAAACTTGTCAAACCAAGCTCTTGGAGCTTGTTTTAATCCATATAAAGACCGCTTCAACTTGCATACATCTGATGTAGGTGATGAGAACAAACCAGGTGGGGGTTTCATATAAATATCTTCTTTGAGATCACCATGAAGAAAAGCATTTTTGACATCCATTTGATGAAGAGGCCAATTTTGTGATGCAGCAATGACAATAATAGTTTGCACCGTAGTCATTTTTGCTACAGGTGCAAAAGTCTCCTCATAGTTTACACCATACTCCTGTTTGTTGCCAAGGACCACCAATCGAGCTTTGTACCGATCAAGAGTTCCATCAGAATTAAGTTTAATTGAATAAACCCATTTACATCCAATTGGACGGATATTTGGAGGACAAGGAACAATGTCCCATGTGTTATTTTCTTTAAGAGCCAAAAGTTCCTCCTCCATTGCTTTTTGCCAACATTCAAGCTTGGAAGCTTGTGAGTAACTTGTTGGAATAGAGATGGTGGATAAAGTAGAAGAAAAACCATACCGTTTGAGAGTTTGAGACACTTTAGTAGATCGCCGAGGAGGCTCAAGAGGAGCAAACCTTGAAGAAATCTCAGATTCTGGTTGTGGAGCAGTCTCAGGTGGCGGATTTGTTTCGGGATGGGGTAAAGTTGGCTGATGTCGTTCATACACAAATCTTGGTTTGAACCGCTTAGAAGACAATGACAAATCCTCAAAAGTAGGAAGAAGAGGAGAAACAGAAGATGACTCAACATGAGTAGGAAAGAAATACTGATTCTTAAAGAAAATAATATTTCTAGAAACACGAAATTTGTTAGAACTTGGATCATAGCAAATAAAACCTTTTTGTGAAGTACTATAGCCCATAAAAGCACATTTAATAGACTGAACAGAGAGTTTATTTCGTTGAAAAGGAGGCAGGTGCACAAAACAAACACAACTAAACGTATGAAAACTATGATAGCTGGGATGCTTAATGAAAAAGACGATAATATGGAGACTCAAGATTTAACACTTTAGATGGAAGTCTATTAATCAAATAGACAACAGTAGACAAAGCTTCAACCCAATATTAGATGGAACAGAGGACTCAATCAATAAAGTACGAGTGACATCTAAATGATGATGATTCTTACGCTCAGCAACTCCATTTTGTTGTGGCATATATGGGCAAGAGCGTTGTGATACAATTCCTTTCTCAAGCAAGAAATTATTGAATTCATGAGACATATATTCTCCACCAGAATCAGATCTTAATATTTTGATGCATGTGGAAAATTGAGTCTCAACGTAAGCCAAAAATTTCTTGAATATGGAAAACACTTTAGATTTAGATCGAAGAAAATACACCCATGTAAATTGACTATAGTCATCTATAAATGTCACAAAATACTTGAAATGAGCATGAGAAATAACTGGTGAAATGCCCCAAACATCACTATGAATGACATCAAAACACTTTGTAGCACGACTACCAAAATTAGGAAAAGGAAGAGTTTTACTTTTGCCTAATTTACAAGTAGAACAATCAAAGGAAGCAACTGAAAATTGATTTTTATTTCCCAATAAACCAGAATTGGACAAATGAGACAACACAATAGAATGTGGATGTCCTAGACGTTTATGCCAAACCTCATTCTTAGTAGTGGTAGAAGCAAGAGCTAGAACACGAGGAATAGAAAAGTGTATAGGAAACAATCTTCCAACTTTAGGCCCCTTCGCGATTATCGTCCTCGACACCTGATCCTGCACAATGCAACCATTACGAGAAAAATTCACATCACAATTGTTATCTACCAATTCGCCAACTGAAATAAGACTAGTGGAGAGCTTTGATGATACAAAAACATTCTTGAAAGTTTCAGAAATATCCCCAACCTTGGTAATGGGTAAATTACTACCATTGGCAACCTTAATTTGTGTTGGACCATTATACTCACGGATGTTTTTGAGTATATTAGTTGAGTTGGTCATATGATTGGAAGTGCCAGAATCAACAAGCCAAAATTTAGATATTACCTCATTACCTTGCAACCCTAAAGCTGAAAATGCTGACAAGATCATTTGTTGTTCCATTTCAGGAGTAAGAACTTGTCCTACTGAAGACGAGTTATCTGTAGTTGAACCATTTATCCCAACTTGAAAAGCATTTGCCCTACGATTTTGAGGACGTGTGGGACACTATTTGATAATGTGTCCTTGTTGTTTACAATAATTACAGAACTTCTTGCCACAATTACTAGCAATATGACCATATTTCTTGCAACTGTAGCATTGAGTTCTAGCCATATCCATGCCCTTTCCTTTCCCTTGAGCTGCAAATGCGACAGTGACAACATTTCCTTGATGAAAAGCATTTTATGTGAAGAAACGCTTCTCTTCACAAAGTAATTCCCTAAAACAGACATCCAACGATGGAGATGGATCATGGTTCGTCAAGTTGGAGCGAACATTTTCAAAATCAGATCGTAATTTCATCAAAAATTGATCTCGCTTGCTTTGTTCATGAACTCCTTGAATGATGGAGATAGATTCAGAAGGTATTGTAGTATAAATGATATCGGTAAATTCAGCCCATAAGTTCTGAAATCCAGAGAAATAATCTTGAACAGAGAGACCTCCTTGAGAATACATAGCAATTTCATGCTCTAACTGAAAGCGCCTTGCGCTATGGTCTTGGTTGTAAACCTTTTGTAAATAATTCCACATTGCCTTTGCTGTCTTGTATGGCCTGAGATTAAGAACAATAAGAGGGTCAATTGACCCTAAAAGCCATGTCATCACCCGAGCATCTTAACTTCCATTGACCGAGCTTTGTCGGATCAGTAGGAGTAGGATCACTTCCATCTATATGTCCCCATAATTCTTTTCCGGTGACAAATAGTTGGAATTGAAATTCCCAGGCAAAGTAATTTTTCCTGTGAAACGAACATAGAAGGACTCAAACTGATATGACGCCATGTTCTTGACAAGTTAAGGAAGATAGAAATGCAATGATACAAAATACCAAATGACCAAGACTGAGATTCCAAGATGCCTAAAATTTCAAGATACTTAGGACTTACCGTTGACTAAAAAACAGTAAGCTGAACCAAAACTTTCAAAAAAAAATTCTGAAAGAAACCACAGATGAAAGACACTAAGAATCAAAGCACTAAAGCACTGAAAAAGGCTCTAATACCATGTCAATTTTGCTGAATGAGTTCTCTCAAATGAGAGTTCTTCCATTAAATAGAAAAGAATTCTGATTTACATGCCGAAAAATCTGCTATATATCCTAAATATATGTTATTCCTAATTGTTAATATTCTCTGAAAATATGCTACATTAATCTATGCTATCTCCTATCATCATTACACAAATATTTAGAGTTATAACATAGATATGTACAGATATTTAGAATCTGTCCAATCATGCTAACATGCATTTCTCAGAATTATTTGTTTTTGTTTTCTCTTAGGTCATTTTTTAGAATAATAGAATTGTCTCTTGAAACAATGGGTATCAAAACGACTCCATTTATTAAGTCTAATCAAATAACATACTTGAATCCACCTTTATTTCAAGATCCGTTAGATCATATTGTAGTTTATCTCCTAATTTCTTATGAAAATACCATAAATATACTTGGACATAATATTTTCTTCAACCAGTTTATTCTTCAAATGCTGTTGTCTATCACCTTAATGAAAATACCTCAGCAAAGCCTGATGCAGTATACCTTCTGGATATGGGGACTTAAATTTGTGGATGAATCTTGTTTCAAAGGATGGAAGATAATGAGTTTATTATTTTCTTCATTAAATTGACGACCGAATGGACTGAGACCTTTATGGGAGTGAATGGACCTAATTAGAACATAACACATAAAGTTGATTCATATAATTGAGACTAAACAGTTTGGGTTTGAGACGTAGTTGAATGTTGATCGTTTGATCTCCTTTGTTTCAAATTTTCATACCATCTAGTTTTTTTTCAATCAAGGAAGTGCCAAACTCCAACATTAGATTGTTAGGACTACTCATAACCAAATTGAATAGTGAGAACATGAAAACATGACTAAATTGGTCCTAGTTACTCTTCGGGGCAGAGTGGAAGAAGTGGGGGATTCTCGGAAGCGGAAAAGGATCAATGAATTCAAAAGAGTTGAAAAAGCAGTTGATTACTCGGATTGGTTCTCGCATCCATGTGCCCAAAAGGCTGGGAGAGTCTGGTTTGAGTGTTCATCGATCGGGTGGATCTAATTGTCCAAGATTCCCCACTGCTTCCCCCCGTGGGAGTTCAGGCCGTGTCTCAGTCCTCTTTTCTATGCATCTTTAGTATTTTTGCCCTGGTGGATTTCTTTCTCAGTAAATGCATGGACTGGACTAAACAGAACAAGAGGGATCCATTTGAGAAGATTCTTCTCCCTTTCCTTCCCTTTTTTCGGAAGAAGGGTCGGATCTCAGATTTTGATTTAGTTTTCTATATTTTGTATTTCAAATCTTGATCAAAATATATGCAATAGGAAATATGGTAAATTTTCAAATAAAGTAGTATTCAATTTGTATGATGTTCTTTACAATTGTGTACTCTTCAATGTCCGCCTTTCTAAAACCTATTTTTGAGCTACCATGTACAAAAAATTGTGGACCTTAACTCAACAAACAAGAAGCTGCTGGCTTCCAATTTCTTGGTGCATAGAAGAAGTTGCACAGCAGCATGAAGGAATCGAGAGGAGCACTGCTTTGTGAAGATCTCCCGCAGCTACACCTTTCTTGATTAGTGAAATGATGTAGCTCATGAAGGATGAATCACAGGGTAATTTAATAGGGCCACCACTCGGCAACCCAAACTCTTCTTCGGACATGCTTAAAAGTTGCCTTATGATCTCATTTTCAAGGTAAGCCAAGGGAACGACAAAACGGGCTTGATCAGTTGTATATACTACAAAATGGCCTTTCTCAACCATAGAAGATGAAGATGTACTGCAACTGTCTGCATCACTACCATTTCTTGGAAATGAAATCCTCTTCCTCTGCATGGCTGCAAACTTCTGCCATTTCCTGGCCATCTTGATGAGTTTCTTAGCGCTGAGCATTGCCATTTTTCCTTTGAAGACTGGAAACAAGAAATTGAATGAGAAATTTAGAGAAATTTGATGGCTAAATTGATAATGCTTGTGCTTGATGAAGATGAATGGGGGATTATTTATATAAGGAGGCTATAGACAGGCCTTGAGTTAGAGCTGAAGTGTTTGGCACTAACTACCGAAGGCAAATCCATGTGTCAATGCCTGTTGGCCATGTTGATATGGGGCCTAAAATTTGTGGATGCAGCTTGTTTGAAAATAAATGATGATAAGTTTCTTCCTTTCTTCTCTTTAATCAATTAGGCCTACTTGGTATTTCTCAGCAATGCCAATAATTTGAGACCATTAAATGAACAATTGCTGGTAACAAGCAAAACCATGCTCTGCTCTCTTCTTTGTCATGTAGATAGGTGACCTTTAGATTTCCATCTCGGCATCTATTCATTGATTCTTGTGGATTTTATTTCAAATAAATGCGGGGACTAATGTCATTCTTCTACAAATTTATTGTCTGAATACTTGACAATAACAGAGTAAGCAAAACCATGTGAAGCTTCATGTCCCAACGTCTTTCACCAGCGGCCACCAAATCCTCTACACCATTAAACTTGGATATGAAACTTATCACTAACTTTGTATATATACACATACATAGAAAGTTTTTTATGCAAAACACAAGTCTCAATTTCTGTGTATTTCTCAAAATCCGTCTTTTATTAAGTCACTTATTTAAAGCTACCAAAGTATATCACTATGGGTATTAAAATGAGTCCTCTTATTCAAGGGACTAGAATCTTCAGGAGGTTTTCAAATTCCGGAGGTATTCCCAAAGGTCATTGTGCAGTATATGTAGGAGAGAGCCAGAAGAAGAGATTCGTCGTGCCAATATCATACTTGAACCAACCTTTATTTCAAGACTTGTTAACTCAAGCTGAAGAACAGTTTGGCTTCGATTATCAGATGGGTGGTCTCACAATACCTTGCAAAGAAGACGTGTTTGTTGATCTCACATACCGCTTGAGACGATGAATTGTATCAAAGTGCAAATTCTATTGCACATGAAATTTTGTAAAGTAGTAGGACTTAGATATTAGAAAGAGAAAAATCCACTGTATAGTTCAGAAACACTTGAACCTTGAAAATTTCCTCAATGATCAATTTATGAATAGCAGAAGTGCTGGTTCTGATAATCACTATTTTGGTAGTATTTGCAAAAAAAAATCTGTTTTTCATTTAGAATATTTCTTCAAAAAATATTTAAGCTCCTGTATGAAACAGTTGCACCGTGTGGCGCAAACTAGCACATCGAAGGAAGTATCATTTAGTGGAATAAGACTGTCATTTGAATGCCATAAACTTATATATACACATACACAAAGAGTATTTGAGCATTCCTCAAAATTATTTGTTTCTTGTTTGTTCTTAGATCATCATTTAGATTTAAAAATCATAGCTTGAAATACAAAGCCGCGCGATATATTTTGGACATCATTTAGGTTCTTCAGCATCTGCAGTTGTTTTTTCACCTAATTGTTTCTGCACAAATATATTTTGGACATCTTATTATCTTCAACAAGTTTAATTTAATATTCTGACACTAACTTGGAAGACAAAGCCACGCGATACTTTAGTAAAGCCTGATTTCTGTTGGATATTGATATGGGGTCTTAAATTTGTGAAAAAGTCTTGCAGATTTCCTTTCTTTCTTCATTTGCTTGCGGAATAACACTTAGGAACTTCTCACAAATAATAATAGTTTGGGACCTTTGAATGAAGAATTGATATCATAGAGGTGTTAATACATAAGAGGTACTAATCCAGGATTAGATTGTTAAGTCTTCTCATAACCAAATGTAAAAGTTAAAGATGTAGATATGGTAAATCTTCTCTGATAAAATAATATTGAATATTGAATCTGTATGATGCGCTTTACAATTGTGTTCTCCATTCTATGTCCTATCTAAGCTAGAGTGTAATAAGAAAAAATGTTGATTATGACTCAACAAACAAGAAGCTGTTGGTTTCCACTTTCTTGGTGCAAAGAAGAAGTCGAACAGCTAGAAGAAGGAATTGATAGGAGCAACGCTTTGTGAAGATCTCCAGCAGCTATGCCTTTTTTATTAGCGAAATGATGTAGTCCATGAAGGCTGAATCACAAGGTAATGTAATAGGGCCACCACTCGGCAGTCCAAACTCTTCTTCGGACATGTTTAAGAGTTGCTCAATGACTTCATTTTCAAGGTAAGCCAATGGAATGACAAAGCGAAATTGATCGACTGTATATACTACAAAATGTCCTTTTTCAACTATAGGTGATGAGGATGTACTGCCATTTCTTGGAAATGAAATCCTCTTCCTCTGCATGGCTGCAAACTTCTGCCATTTCCTAACCATTTTGATGAGTTTCTTGGTACTTATCATTGCCATTTTCTTTTCCGGAAGATTGAAAACAAGAAAGTAAATAAGAAATTTAGAGACTTTTGATGGTTGAATTGATAATGCTTGTGCTTGATGATGAAAACGCTCAAGGAAGAGGGCTTATTTATACAAGAGGAGCTGATAAGTTTGTTAGGCAAAGCCATGTGCTGATGTCTGTTGACCATGTTAATATGGGGCCTTAAATTTGTGGATGAAGCTAGTTTAAAAGACGATAAGTTTCTTTGTTTCTTCTCACCAATGCCAATAATTTGAGACCATTAAATGAACAATTGCTGGTGAGAAGCAAAACCATGTTCTGCTCTCTTCTTTGTCATGTAGATTTCCATCTTGGCATCAACTTCATTAAACCTTGTCGATTTTATTTTAAGGGTATCCATAAAATAAAATTGGGGCCTAATGCTGTTTTTCAACAAATTTATTGTCTGAATACTTGACAATAACAGGGTATGCAAAACCATGTGAAGTTTCATGTGCAATTGTCTCTCACCAGTGGCCACCAAATTCTCTTCACATTTATTTTGTATACTAGATTTACCGCACGTGCGTTGCACGTGGTTGCTTCGTCTTAAGATTGTTACATGTATGATAGTATTTTGGTACTTAATCTGGCCCATATTTTTGTGTGTTTTGCCACTTTTTTTGCAAGTCGGTATTATGTGGCCTTGTAGTTCTTCCGACCAGTCGTTTGTTTTGGTATATTTTGCAATAATTTTCATTTTTTTGTCTTTCTGTTAACCTGTAATACGCATAATAGTTGCATAAATAAATTAGACTCAGGTGTAATTAGCATTTTCTGTCCATTGAACATAAAGGCCAAAAAATTCCCACTCAAGCGGTCATTTTTGGTTTAAGTATTGCAGTAGATGCTGTGACCGCCCTTTTTTTAACCACATGTTGAATATGTGGTGAAACATCTCATGGATGGTTGTACGATGTGTATTTCCATTTTAGAAATGGGTAACATACCTGCTTGGTTTTGATGTTTACTACTTGGGTGAAGTTATATTCAATCTGAGAAGTGCAATGTTGATTTTGTTGTGTACTTTAATTTGTGATTTCTAATTTTGAAACGCCAGTTAAATGTGTATTATACTTATGGTAGTTGTATGTATAGTTTTAAATCCCTGTACCGTAAGCCGTATCTTGTTAATCTACATTTTAGTTGTTCATCCTATGGCTTTGTAAGTCATTATTCATTACAACCTACTTACTGACCAAACACACATCTGTACTATTTGTGTTATGGGGATTTTAGTCGGGCGCCGTCCTCTTAATTTGATTGTACGTTATTTATTGTTAAGTAATTGTGCTTGACTTAACAATCTGCCCTATTAGTTATGTTCCGTCATGACTCCTTTACAATAAGGTCTAATCATTGTGTACTGTATATTTACATAATTGAATAAACACAAAAGTAATGTCTTATTTGGTAATTGCCTGATGTTGTTCATATTCTCTCCTCTTCCACCATACTTACGAATGCATCCACCCATCCTTCATTAGCTTCATGTTGTGTTGTGTTTATCCTTCAAATATCTCCTAAAACTTCCTTGTAGACAATATTTCTTGTGTATGTCCCTGCGTGTCGCTCTGGTTGTTCAGTCATTACCAATATTTTAGTTGTCTCCATAGATATTCCTCTCGATAGTGCCACATACAATTGACCATGTGAGAATACATGTTGTGGTAGGTACAACCCAACATTTGGTATTGTTTGACCTTGTGCCTTATTTATTGTCATTGCAAAACATAAACGTATTGGAAATTGTTTCCGAATAAATTTGAAAGGATAGCCTTCATTCTCGGGTGGTGATAGTTGTATTCTCGAAATAAACACTTGTTTTGTGGCATATTGACCTGTTGTTATTTCTGCATGTATGACATTCCTGTCAAAACCTCTACAAATCAGTCTTGTCCCATTGCACAACCCATTTGAGGGGTCTAGATTTCTCAGCATCATTATGGGTGCATTTTCTTTTAGAACCAACCTAATGCATACAACTTAATCATTTATCAGTTGTATTGAATTTGTAATAGTGGAAATTTTGTTTATTTCATTTGTGTAATGAGCTAACATAATAATAATAGTTATGTATAAGTTTTGATGTATTTGATAATGTACCTATGTGGCGGTAGTCCATTTGGTGTTAAGGTGTTGAGGTATTCTTCTTGATAGTAGTTGTTGGTATCATCTTCCGCTGCGTCAAAGCTGATATATGTTTTTGTTTCTCCTGGGAGTTTTCCAATCATCAATTCATTTAGGTTATCTACAAATTCATTTCGACTTACTAAGATGGCCTGCGTCAAAGCTGATATATGTTTTTGTTTCTCCTGGGAATTTTCCAATCATCAATCATTTAGGTTATCTACAAATTCATTTCGACTTGCTAAGATGGCTCGTTCTGTTATGTACTCAGCAGATCTGTAATTTTGTTCAATTGCTGGGAAAATTTCCCTGACCAATGATTCTTTAGGATTACCATCCTGACTTTGTTGGACAATCATTTGTTGCGGCAGCGCTATCAAGTTTTATTTTATTGTGGTTTCTTCTCCGTTTCCAATACGCAGCAACAACTCACTGAAAGTTGTATCTGTTCTTGCTCGCATATTTGTTGAAAGTTGTATCTTTTCCATTAAAGGCCACAGATACGACCTTACTAAACTTGCATCTATGGTCTCTGCTCGTGTAGATTTTGGTACAACAGGCAGTACTTGTCGGAAGTCGCCTCCAAACACCATGATTTTTCCTCCAAACGGTGCATCTTTATCCATTATATCGCGAAAGCTTCTGTCGACTGTTTCAATTGTGTGCCGCTTCGCCATGGGTGCTTCGTCCCAGATTCTTAATTTGGCCTGTTTAATTAGTTTTGCTCCGCCGCCTTGTTTTGACATATGTGTCATACTTGTCTCATTTGCTTGTAGGGGTATTCCAAATCTTGAGTGTGCTGTGCGCCCTCCCGGCAATAGTGCTGCTGCCACTACCACTGGTTGCACAGGCCAATGCTATCGTACCTTTTGATCTCACGTTGGCTAGTAATGCCCGATATAGAAATGTTTTCCCGGTTCCCCCAGGGCCATCTACAAAGAATAAACCTTCTGTTTCTGAATTGACCCTTTGTAGAATTGTATTGAAAGCTTGTTTTTGTTGTTGATTCAATTTGGATTCGGCGGCTGCATCCTCAACTGGCACCGTGACATTCATTTCTTCTATTATTTCTCTACATTCACGTGTGTTTTGTTGATGTAATTGTTGTTGTATTTGTGGTATGTCATATTTGTCAACACTTTGTCCCATACTCTCTAAGTAATAATTTATACTTTTCAACGTACATTGGAGCTGTGCCTCGATTGTGGTGCAATGGCTCCTTTGAAAGTCTTCAGACATATCACCGTAATATGTGTCCCAAAGACTTCTCACATCCGTAGGGTTGCAATGAACTAAGATTGTTGCAAACAAACTTCGAAGTGTTGTTGGCATCTTGAAGGTGACAGCTTCGCGTAAACATTCAGAAATGCTATTATCCGATTCTAATAAACCTCTTTCTTTGGCTGCCTCTTTAAACGTTTCACACTGCCTTCCATTAACAGTTAGTAAGTTTTCAAATGAAGTGGCTCCTCGTACGTGATTCAATAATAGTCTTTCGTAATACATTTCTCCTTCTCTAGGATTTGCTGTGATATTGAGTAGATTCATTTAGTATCTTCATTATGTGTGATTAATTAATATGGACAGTATGTGTAATTGTCTTACCAATATTTATGCGTCCAATGACAGTGCATGATTTTCTTTTTGTCCATATTTTGGATTGTGAGTTCCATACAAAATGCTCCGGGAACTCTCTGTAAAGGTAATTGCGAGCCTCCGTGTCTATAGAGCACATCCTAAAATACTTCGTAAGCATAGTTTTTTGTACAAAGTCTGATTGCAGAATACTTTGTAGATTTTGCTTCTTCCAATAGCACACTACATATGGTTTAGTCATTATAACATAAACTGATGTTCTATGTAGGGTAGAAACTATTTTTGTAAATCGCATTTTTACTAAAATTGTTAAATACCTGGTTGTTTGCCAGGAAGATGTAATTGTAGATTGATAACTGCCGGTTGCATTTCAGTTAGATTAAACTCATATATTCTCCACATTGCTTCTGGTGGTGAGACCCATCGTGCATCTTGGAAGCTTCTGATTTCATCAATGAATTTTTCCCCATCGTCAGATTCTATATATACGGCACATTTATCGTGGCCTTTATATATATATTTGTAAAGATATTTTATTGCTTTAACTCCTGAGCAGACTTCAACATTAATGTGGCAATTATATCTCATCAATAAATAGGGATTATAAGGTACAACCCATTGGTTATTCGTGTTCATTCCATGGACCTCACTTGTTCTCCCATCATTTCTTCTTTTGTAAATTGGATATTCATCCTTTCCTTGTATTGTTTTGTTGGTGAATGTTCTTGGGTAGTGGAATTTACATTGTCCATCTTTCATACACGGGCTCGACTTACGTTTATCCCCGCAAGGTCCATGTATCATATGTTTGATAACTAATGTGCTCAATTCTGGATATGTGTCTTTATTAGGGATTTCTGCACTAATGTATTTATCATACTCATCTGGTGATCGTATTTTGTTTCCTTCTTTAAATATTAGAAGTAGGTGTATATGCGGTAAGCCTCTCTTCTGGAATTCTACAACAAAGACATGTGCTGCGATGGGTCCGAATATTTCTTGTTTTAAAATTTGATCTTTCAAGTCTTGCAATTTTGCTCGAAATACTCTGGTTACCAAATCGGGTCTGTCTTGAGGGAGTTGTCTTGGACGCAATTGTTCTTGAATCTCAACCCAATCTGGGTTACATGTCATGGTGATGAAAACATCTGGTCGTCCAAACTCCTGAACCAAAGCCATTGCATCCATATATCGGTGGCGCATATCCCTAGGCCCTCCAATGAACGATCCTGGTAGTAATACCCTTTGTCCTACCTTGTCTCCTCTACACTCACCGGCACTGACACTGTCAACAATACCTTCAAGTATCTCCCTTCGATAATTTGATTGCTCGAATCTATAATATTCTAGTCTGGTTGTTTCTATCTTAATGTATATGTCCACCACAAATTGCTGCAACAATCTCCCGCACAGTAATAGTATTGATTTGTCACCCGTTCGTACTTGTAGTGTATAACAATAGTACTCCTTACATGAAATATAGCCTTTTGTTTCACGTCGTACAACTACATGAATTGTTAAGAAATATACTTAGATAACTTATCTATATAAGGTTAGTAGTACCAGTATATTTTAAGTTAAAAGGTGTAATATGATAGTCCAATGATAGTATATTATTGTTGGATATATTGAAAGGTGCTTACCTTGTGCTTCATTGGCCAACAACCCCACAATAGTTGTGGATGATAATCTTGCCGATTCGATACTTGTATTTGTAGGTGTTTGACTGTTGTTGATCTGTTTGCGACATTTTTGTATTTCTTGGTGCCAACCTGCTTCTCCTTTAGGTAAAATTAACGGATATTGAAGCGAATCATAACAACCATAATAATGTTTTACTCGATGTTTATTTCCTGAATGTTCATGTATTGCAATATCTCTTTCAAATGGTGTATTTGGATTGTTTCCGTCTACCCAAATTGCTGCGACCTGATCCACCGACGGTTTGTTATACACCCTTTAATCTAATGAAGCATTTGCAGCTATGCGTACTTGCAGATTTTGTAAGTTTGTATGTTCTTTAATCCGTGAGAAGAATTCTGCATATGGATTCCCCTCCATTATATTTCTTAATTTGGTCATGACTTCCTCTGATAAATTTGCATCTTGTAGTACTGTCATTCTATTGGCTAATTCATGGTCAGTATCATAGAAGTATAGTTGAAAGTATCGTGGTCTGTCGTTGTTTGGAATTAACGATGTAGATCATGATATATCTGACCTTGTGCCTTGAAACTGTAAACTCCTTTCCTAGAAGATGTCAATTCTTTGTCGAGCTTAACTCCAAATGATGTAAAAGCAAATATGCTATTATACGCACGTATGTTTTTCCTGAATAATTTTGCGTCATCTGAATCCGCCACAAATAATTCATAAAAGTCATCTGCCACTTCATTGGGTGCTAAATTGATACATCCACTTGCGCAACAGAATGTTGATGGCTCATATTCAAACCTTAAAGCATGGCAATATGTGCAATCTTGGTTTTTTTTCAATCTATGAGTTGATGGTCGTCTGAAGTTTCCATTAGTAAGCCCTATAGCACATACCATAATAATATATAGTTAGAGAATGTTATTTTATGTTGACAACCATTTTTTGGAATAACTTTTGGGTTAGAATATTTGATCAAATATACCTTCGTCAACATTATCGTCAGATATAGCTAGACGTTTCACTTTTTTTTGTCGCTTCTTCACTCGGGGTTCATGAACATGGGCATCTTCAATTTGATCATTTGAGGGCAGTACTCTTTCCACTGTTTGCAACGGCTTGTCTACATCCGTTAGTATTTTACGTTTCACCCCTATAATTTTCAATCTTTAGTCGGCCTGATAGGTGAAATTTGGCATTAAAATGACATTTTTCTAAGCATACCTGTTGTTCTGAGCGGCCTCTTCAAGTGATCTTCCATGGATGTATCTGGATGAATGCAGGTGCCTGGTGAAATGAGTGAAACAATGTTAACATTGGGCGTAATTGTGTATGGCGACGATTGATGAGGGCAGCGTCTGGTAATAGTATGCAACATTTGGCGAAAATTCCATGCAATTAAGACGTTAGCAGTAAGTTGTAATGTGCGAGAAATATAAGGTTAGCACTAACATATATATGAACATATGTTAACAGTAATAAGATGTAAAGATGCCATTCCTAAGGTTTGAAGTATCCCAAATATAGGACATTTATAGTTGCAATTGGTAGGGAATTATATATGTGTAAAGATGCCATTCCTAAGGTTAGAAGTACCCCAAATATAGGACTTTTATAGTTGCAATTGGAAGGGAATTATATATGTGCAGGCGAGGCAGTCATATTGTTGCAGCAATGGGGAGGATCAAAGTGGATGAGTGGATTGTTCGTGTAGTCATTACAAAGTGTGGAATGTGTTTCACATCGTGTGCTTGCAGTATGTGCAGGCGAGGTAGTCGTATTGTTGCAGCAAAGGGGAGGATCAAAGTGAATGAGTGGATTGTTCTTGTAGTCATTATACAGTGCGGAATGTGTTTAAAATTGTGTGCTTCCAGAATGGCATGGGCATATATATGGTGCCAAGTAGTCCTGTCCCTGAAAGTTTAAATTATTAACGGGATAACTTAGAAAAGGGATTCACTTACAACTTGTCTAAAAGCAGGGCAGAGAGCCAGATGATACGTTTCTAAGTTTGCTGCGTGAAGAAAACCCAAATCAAAAAGTGAAGGAAACTGATAGATTCAGTAAGGTAGTATTGTGAAGGAGAGGGTGCGTTGATGCAAACCTGTGCGTTAAGCGTAATATACGTTCGATGGGTAGAAGTAATTGAGTTCATGAGTTATATATTGTGGGAAGCGATGGGTTGCGACTGTTTGATAATTCTAGGCGGACGTGTTTGTTCAATTTCAAGGGAGTGGAAGTGGTGGCTTTTCAGAATGGTTGTGTGTAATGTACGAAAGGCCATGGTAAAAGTTCAACGGGGGAAGTGGCGGCTTATGCTATAGGGTGCATATAGTGCGGGTGGTGTAGGATGGAATAGGGGTTATTTAGTAATTTACCTTTAAGTTAGGAGGGTTATTTAGTAATTTACCATTAAGTTAGGAGTTGGTGCTTTTAAGGTAATATAGATGAAACTTACCACTACTTTGTATATATACACATACATAGAAAGTTTTTTTTATGCAAAACACAAGTCTCACTTGCTGTGTATTTCTCAAAATCATTCATTCTTTTTCTTTTTAAGTCATCGTTTGAAGTTACAAAGTATCTCACTATGGGTATCAAAATGAGTCCGATTATTCAAGGTACTAGAATCTTGAGGAGGTTTTCAAATTCCGGAGGTGTTCCAAAAGGTCATTGTGCAGTATATGTAGGAGAGAGCCAGAAGAAGAGATTCGTCGTGCCAATATCTTACTTGAGCCAACCTTTATTTCAAGACTTGTTAACTCAAGCTGAAGAACAGTTTGGCTTCGATCATCAGATGGGTGGTCTCACAATACCTTGCAAAGAGGACGTGTTTGTTGATCTCACATCCCGCTTAAGACGATGAATTGTATCAAAGTGCAAATTCAAATTTTGCACATGAAATTTTGTGAAGTAGTAGTAGGACTTGGATATTAGAAAGAGTAAAATCCACTGTATAGTTCAGAAACACAAGAAACTAGAAAAAATCTTCAATGATAAATTTATGAATAGCAAAAGTGCTGGTTCTAATAATCACTATTTTGGTAGTATCTGCTAAAACAATTCTGTTATTCATTTATGATATTTCTTCTAAGCAAATTAATTAAGCCCCTGCATGCAACAGTTGCACTGTGTGGCACAAACTAGCACATCGAAGAAAGTATCATTTATCGGAATAAGAATGTTATTTGAGTTGTTTCTCACCAGCAACACCTTATTTGTCTCGACTACTAAACTTTTGGATGTGAGACTTGCCATAACATGTACAGTGACAAAATATTTCATTTTTTGTGCATTTTTCAAGATTATTTGTTTCTTGTTTATTCTTAGATCATCATTTAGAGTTAAAAATAATAGCTTGAAAGAACAGCAATCAAGATGACTCCACTTAAGGACGTCTTCAGCATCTGCAATTGTTTTATCACCTAATTGTTTCTGCACAAATATATTTTGGACATCTTATTTTCTTTAACAAGTTTATTTTTAATATGCTGACACTAACTTGGAAGACAAAGCAACGTGATAGTACTTCAGATGCCGTTGTCTCTCACCTTTGCCACTTTAATGTGGATACTTCAGCAAAGCCTGATGTCTGTTGGATATTGATATGGGGTATTAAATTTGTGAAAAAATTTTGTTTGACAGGATGGAAGTTGATGAGTTTCTTTATTTCTTCATTTGGTTGACAACTGAATGGACCTAATAAATAATTATAGTTCGGGACCTTTGATAACCAAATGTATAACTGAAAGCCACAGATATGATAAACTTTCTCTGATTAAATAATATTCAATCTGTGTGATGCGCTTTACAAGTGTGTTCTTCAGTGAATGCCCTATCTAAAAACTATTTTGAGCTAGAATGTAATAAATATAATGTTGATTATGACTCAACAAACAAGAAGCTGTTGGTTTCCACTTTCTTGGAACAAAAAAGAAGTCGAACAGCAACATGAAGGAATTGATAGGAGCAATGCTTTGTGAAGATCTCCTGCAGTTACGCCTTTCCTTATTAGCGAAATGATGTAGTCCATGAAGGTTGAATAACAAGGTAATGTAATAGGGCCATCACTTGACAGACCAAACTCTTCTTCAGATATGATCAAATGCTGCCTAATGACCTCATTTTCAAGATAAACCAAGGGAATCACGAAGCGCTTTTGATCAATTGTATATACTACGAAATGCCCTTTTTCAACTATAGACGATGAAGACGTACTGCAATCATCTACATCACTAACATTTCTTGAAAATGAAATCCTCTTCCTCTGCCCGGCTGCGAACTTCTGCCATCTCCTGGCCATTTTGATGAGTTTCTTGGTACTGATCATTGTTAAAAAAATACCGGAAGATTGGAAACAAGAGAGTAAATAAGAAATTTAGAGATTTTTTATGGATGAATTGATAATGCTTTTGCTTGATGATGAAAAGGCTCATAGAAGAGGGATTATTTATACAAGATGGAGCTTAAGTTTTTGTTACTAACCAAAGCCAAAGCCATGTGCTAATGTCTGTTGGCCAAGTTGGTATGGGGCCTAAAATTTGTGGATGAAGCTATGTTGAAAATAAAAGAAGATAAGTTTCTTCCTTTCTATTCTTTGATTAACTAGGCCTACTCGGTATTTCTCAGCAATGTCAATAATTTGAGACCATTGAATGAACAATTGCTGGTGAGAAGCAAAACTATGTTCTGATCTCTTCTTTGTCATGTAGATAGGTGACCTTTAGATTTCTATATTGGCATCAACTTCATCAATCCTTGTCGATTTTAATTTAAGGGTGTTCGTAAAATAAAATTGGGGACTAATGTTGTTCTTCAACAAATTTATTGTCTGAATACTTGATAATAATAGAGCAAGGAAGGTCATGTGAAGTTTCATGTGCCATTGTCCCTAACCAGTGGCCACAAAATTCTCTTCACCATTAAATTTGGATATGAAACTTACCACTAACTTTGTATATATACATTCATATAAAGTTTTTTATGCAAAACACAAGTTTCACTTGCTGTGTATTCCTCAAAATCCTTTATCTTTCTTTGATGTCATCATTTGAAGTTACAAAGTATCTCACTATGGGTATCAAAATGAGTCCGCTTATTCAAGGTACTAGAATCTTGAGGAGGTTTTCAAATTCCGGATGTGTTCCAAAAGGACATTGTGCAGTATATGTAGGAGAGAGCCAGAAGAAGAGATTCGTCGTGCCAATATCATACTTGAGACAGCCTTTATTTCAAGACTTGTTAACTCAAGCTGAAGAACAGTTTGGTTTCGATCATCCAATGGGTGGTCTCACAATACCTTGCAAGGAAGACGTGTTTGTTCATCTCACATCCCGCTTGAGATCATACATTGTATCAAAGTGCAAATTCTCTTGCACATGAAATTTTGTAGAGAAGTAGACTTAAATATTAGAAATAGGAGATTTAGAAAGGAACTTTCGCTGTATAGTTCAGAAACACAAGAATCTATAGAAGTTGTTTCCATGATCAATTTATTAATAGCAGAAGTACTGTTTCTTATAATCACTATTTTTATTGGTTATATTTGCTTGCAAACTAACACATCCAAGAAAGTATCATTTAGCAGAATAAGAATGAAGTTTGTGATAAGAAACAAGAAATTACGTAGCGGAACCAAGTCATCAGCTTTATCTATACTTAAGGCTTTAAGTTTTTTATGATGTCCTTGATTCTAAGTTATGAGAAGCTGAGGCATACTATTTAACAAGTTTAGTGTCTGTATATTTGGATAAACTTTTGGATATCAAACTTTCCATAAACTTATATATACTCAGTGCAAAAACCTTTCCTTTTCCGTGCATTTCTCAAGATTATGTGTTACTTGTTCATTCTTATAACATCAGTTAGAGTTAAAAATCACATCTTGAAAGAAGGGGAATCATCAAATGACTCTACTTATTCAATCTAATTGAATTTTAATGACGTCTGCAGTTGTTTGATATCATACTTGAGTTTTTCTTTAGATTTCAAGTCTAGTTAGCTCATATTATTTTATTCACCTAATTGCTTCTGAAAATACCACAAAATGTTCACACTGGATGCTAACTTAGAAGACAAGCACAACAGTACTTCAGATGTTGTTGTCTCGCATCTCTGCCACCCTAATGCAGATATTTAGAACATACTAATGCATATACACATAAAAGGAGGCATAGTTGATTTATTGATCATTTAGACCTTATTCAATCAAGAAGGTACTGCTGTAAGTGAAATTCTTGCCATAAACAAAGTGGTGTTAATACATAAGAGGTACCAATCGAGGATTAGATTGTTAAGTCTTCTCATAACCAAGCATAAAAGTGAAAGCCATGGATATGGTAAATTTTCTCTGATAAAATAATATTCAATATATCTGTATGATTAGCTTTACAGTAATGTTCATCAGTGTATGCCCTACCTAAAAAACTATTTTCAGCTAGCATGTATTATGACTCAACAAACAAGAAGCTGTTGGTTTCCACTTTCTTGGTTCAAAGAAAAAGTCGAACAGCAAGAAGAAGGAATTGATAGGAGCAACGCTTTGTGTAGATCTCCAGCAGTTATGCCTTTCTTGATTAGGAAAATGATGTAGTCCATGAAGGCTGAATCACAGGATAATGTAATAGGACCACCACTCGGTAGCCCAAATTCTTCTTCGGACATGTTCAAAAGTTGCCTAATGATTTCATTTTCAAGGTAAACCAATGGAATGACAAAGCGAACTTGATCAGCTGTATATACTACAAAATGTCCTTTTTCAACTATAGAGTATGAAGATGTACTGCAACTTCCTGCATCACTACCATTTCTTGGAAATGAAATCCTTTTCCTCTGCATGGCTGCAAACTTCTGCCATTTCCTGGCCATCTTGATGAGTTTCTTAGCGGTGAGCATTGCCATTTTTCCTTTGAAGACTGGAAACAAGAAAATGAATGATAAATTTAGGGAACTTTGATGGCTAAATTGATAATGCTTGTGCTTGATGATGAAAAAGAATCACGAATGGGGGATTATTTATAAAAGGCTATTGATAGACCTTGTGTTGGAGTCATTAACCACCGAAGGCAAAGCCATGTGCCGATGACTGTTGGCCAAGTTAATATGGGGCCTAAAATATGTGGATGCAGCTAGTTTGAAAATGAAAGATGATAAGTTTCTTGCTTTCTTCTCTGAATACCAATAATTTGAAACCATTAAATGAACAATTGCTGGTAAGAAGCAAAACCATGTTCCTCTCTTTTCTTTGTCATGTAGATAGGTGACCTCTAGATTTCCCATCTTGATAATCAACTTCATCAATTCTTGTGGGTTTTATTTTAAGGGTGTCCTTAAAATAAAAGTGGGGCCTAATGTTGTTCTTCAACTAATTTTTGGTTTGAATACTAGATAATACCATATTAAGCAAAAATCTCATGTGCCATTGTCTTGAATTTTGTTTTGAAATCCTCCAAGATCTGTTGCTCAGGTTTTCCATACCTGTAAATTGTTTCTGTCATGCTGCCACAATGTTGTACAAAAGAGATCATTCCAAGGTGTGAGAACATCAAAAAGCTAAAATTTTACGGGACTACGAAGGACTATAAAATTGGTGGAAAAACAGGTAGTTTGATAATCGTGTCCATCTATTCCAAGTGCAAAAAGTTTTCCTGTCACATCTCAAGGAATTAAAATTGGTCCTAATTGGTCAGACATAGGACTACCTGAACACCTTGAGTGAATTGCCTAACCTTGAAGTGCTAAAGCTGAAATCAGATGCTTGTTGTGGCGAAGAATAGAATCATAGATAACTGAAGGGGTATTTGCTAGATAAGAAGGATAAATCTCAAGTCATGGAATACCTGATAAGGAAGAGATTCCTATCGAGTTGTTACCTAAAATGCAGGGATTAAAGTAGAATCCGAGGTTTTAGAAGCTGAAAAGTAGTGTAGCGGAGAAGCTCGAGTTATTCAGCTATGTTGGATGAAAAGATAGAAGATGAAGAATAGAATTTCAGTAATAACTTTGAAGTATATTCAATTGATAATTGAATCTGTGATGATAATATGTGTTTATAGAAATGGGAAAAGGATCTAATTTGTTAATTGCTTCTAACTAATTCAACAGCCCATAACTAAATGTTGATATGCCAAAGCTAACTAACTAGACCAGTGGATTCATTTTTGTGTAACAGGAGTTTACAGGACTGGTGGGGTTGATTTCTCAGAAAAATTACTCAACTGATAGTTACCTTTTTGTTTACCTTTTTGGCTTACGTGGCATCCAAATACCTCTCACGCGCCTTAACTGCGTAGAGTCACGGAGTGTGCCACATAAGCCAAAAAGGTAGTACAAAAATTACAAAAAAAAAGAGTTAAGAGGTAATAAGACCTTAGTTTAGTTAAGATGTATCTCTGGGATTTCGATCACAATCTAGGGGATACTTGTGCCTTATCCCCATAAAATTACTCAACTGATAGTTTTCTACAAAGAAAGTGACTTTTTGAGATAATTACTATTAGTTGAGTGACCATCTAAGAAATCAACTCTCAACTGGTGGCTTCAGCTGTGCAAATTCAAGAAGAGCAAGAAAACATTGGAAATAAGCCACTGGATGCTCTTTCCTACAATAATCCAGGAACTAACTCCCCATAATTAATTGCTTTTGAAACTTACAGCGTTTTCATCTTTCATATTATGAAATAATTGTTTTGATTCAACTTATTAAATGAAGTTCTGACAAAAAAATACAGATCAAAATGGTGATAGGTGTGTGCTATTTTGCCTTTGAAAATTTATTTATAATGATATATTTATCATGCTTGAATTAGAGTTTTCGCTTATAAAAAGAAAAGATATCAATCCAAGATTAGATTGTTAGGACTTCTGTAACCAAACTGAAAAGTAGAAGTCTTAAATATGGTAAATGTTCTGACAAATATAATATTCAATGTGTATGATTTGCTTTACAATTGTGTACTCTTCAATCTTTACCATCTAAAAAACTATTTTTCAGCTAGCACATACAACAAAATTGTTAACCTTCACTCAACAAACAAGAAGCTGTTGGTTTCCACTTTCTTGGTGCAAAGAAGAAGTCGAACAGCTAGAAGAAGGAATTGATAGGAGCAACGCTTTGTGAAGATCTCCAGCAGCTATGCCTTTTTTTATTAGCGAAATGATGTAGTCCATGAAGGCTGAATCACAAGGTAATGTAATAGGGCCACCACTTGACAACCCAAACTCTTCTTCGGACATGTTCAAAAGCTGTCTAATGACCTCATTTTCAAGGTAAGCCAAGGGAACGACAAAACGGGCTTGATCAATTGTATATACTACAAAATGGCCTTTCTCGAATATAGAGGATGAGGAAGTAGTGCAACTGTCTACATCACTACCATTTCTTGGAAATGAAATCCTCTTCCTCTGCATGGCTGCAAACTTCTGCCATTTCCTGGCCATCTTGATGAGTTTCTTAGCACTGAGTATTGCCATTTTTCCTTTGAATACTGGAAATAAGAAATGGAATGAGAAATTTAGAGACCTTTGATGGCTAAATTGATAATTCCTGTGCTTGATGATGAAAAAGGATCATGAATGGGGGATTATTTATACAAAATGGAGCTGAAGTTTTTGTCACTAACCACCGCAGGCAAAGCCATGTGCGAATGCCTGTTGGCCATGTTGATATGGGGCCTAAAATTTGTGGATGCAGCTTGTTTGAAAATAAATGATGATAAGAAGCAAAACCACGTTCCACTCTTTTCTTTGTCATGTAGATAGGTGACCTATAGATTTCTATCTTGTCAATCAACTTCATCAATTTTTGTTGATTCTATTTTAAAGGTGTTCTTAAAATAAAAGTGGGGCCTAATGTTGTTTTTCAACATATTTATTGTCTGAAAGAGTTGATAGTAACAGAGTAAACAAAACCATGTGAAGTTTCATGTGCCATTGCCTCACAAGTATCCATTAAATATTTGATATGAAACTTGTCATAAGCTTATATATATATATATATATATTTCAAACCCAAACATGTCAGCAAAACAAAGTTCTTTGTTTTCCTTCATCAGTTAGAGTTGCATCTTATTTCTTGAGATAATGGGTATCAAAATGACTCCTTTATTCAGGCTAATCGAATTCTAAGGAGGTCTTCGACATCTGGAGGTGTTCCAAAAGCACATTGCGCAGTATATATAGGAGAGAGCCATAAGAAGCGATTTGTCGTGCCAATATATCATACCTGAGCCAGCCTATATTTCAAAACTTGCTGACTCAAGCTGAAGAAAAGTTTGGCTTTGATCATCCAATGGGTGGTCTCACAATACCTTGCAAAGAGGATTTGTTCGTTGAACTCACTTCCCACTTAAGGAGATTATGAGTAGGAACACGGTGTAAATTCTTTTGCCCATGAAATTTTGTCAAGCAATAGGATTAGAAATGAGAAAAATGAAAGATAGTAGACAGAGAAATAAAATAATTCCTTGTTTGTTTCTTAACCATTTTGTATAGTATTAGTAAACAAGGAATTTCTGCATGTAAAGTTGAGTTAAAATGACTAACCACCTCTTGTCAAATGGATATAGACAATATTTATTTAAGAAAAAAATTCAAGTCACTTGATTAGAAGACTTAAAACTTTTTGTATTTTCATGCCTCCTCATTCTGTGGATTGATGCGCCTGATATTTTGCACAGCCATTCTGCTGACTATATTGACGTCAGCGGTTAAATACTGTTATCAACATTTATAGCTCGTGAACCCCTTCTTTATGTGGTTGTGTTAAATAAGTTTACAAGACCTAAAGCTGGTGTATACTGAAGATGAACTAGAAAATTTTATTCGAGGTTTTTTGTCGAAGAGATGGCAAGCACGGTCTTTTACTATCAGATCTGTTCATTTTGACTTGAAAAATACAAATTTATGTTATTCATTGTTTCATCCAATTCTCTTTGTGTGAAATTTGATATTGGCATTTTATTGCTGTTATGACGAGAAAATCATAAGTGTAAGGAACACTTTGATCTTGAAACCGTCAAACAAGATATCCTACTTAATGGTAGAAAGTAGTCAAATTTACATATGTAAAAGAATAACAAAGATCTCTCAAAAATGTATACATATCTGTTAGTTTTGACGAAACAGGATGTGACATTACTTTAAGAAGAAATGTGAATGATTGGAGAACTCGAGAACTGTAGACTAGGCCCCTGGAACAGAGAGGGGCTCACCAAGAGCAGAGAATATAGCACCTAGCATATTGCCTGATCTCGTATCTGCGTACATGAGTCTGCATCAATAAAATGATGCAGCTCCCATGTCAAAAAGATGTGAGTAAAAAAGGGCAGCCCGGTGCACTACATCTCCCGCTATGTGCAGGGTCCGGGGAAGAGCCCGACCAAAAGACCTTTGCCTTAGATGCCTTGAACTGACTACTAGAACCTCTTAGCACATGCTTTTTGCTCTGATACATAAATTCAATGGTCCTATTGCTGAAGTCAAACAAGATTCTGCCCAACGTGTTCAACAATTGCACTCCCAAGACAATAGCAAGAAGTCTGAAGCAAAAGTTGTTCAGTGTAAGAGTTGTTGAATATTTTTACATATAGAGGAAGTCTGCACTTCTCTTTCATCAACTGCATTGATTGACTGCTCCTAGATAGGGTTAACCTTACAACTTAACCTCTTCTCCACTTCCTGGTCAATTAATTTATGGGTACTTTTAGTGTCAATCATGTGGCCAACCACGTACTTTTCATCACAAGAATAACATAACCCTTTAGCCCTCTTTTTATCCATTTATGCGGCAGTTAACCTCCTTCCAAGGTTATTTCCACTGAACCTGTTAACTCTATTCCCATTTGGTTCAAAAGGCTTCCTGAATGTGGGGTTTGGTGTGGAAGTATTTTGACAAGTACTTTGAAGATTTATAATGCTTGAATTAGAGTTTTCAATTATATGATTAGATTGTTAGGACTTATCGTAACCAAATTGAAAAGCAAAAGCCTTGAATATGGCCAATTTTCAGAAAAAATAATATTAAATGTGTATGATTTGCTTTACAATTGTGTTCTCTTCAATCTCCACCCTGTCTAGAAACTATTTTTGAGCTAGCATGTACATAAACTATTTTTGAAAAATGGTATCAGAGCTATGGATAATAAAAAACATAGTAAGAAACATACTAGTAGAAAGTTAAGAAAAATAAGAAGAAAATTAAACAAATCATATCCGGAATATAAACAGCTTAATATCACAAAAACTGATAACGAAAACTTAGACCAATTAATAGATAATATATCTAAAATAGAATATAAATATATTAAATATTTAAAGATACAATGAATAACGAGAATAACGAATATAAAGAAAAACTCATTGAAATAATTATAGCGAAAATACAAGAATTAGAACATAGGCAAAATAGACTTAATAATAACATATTCACAGGAATTTGTAAAAAATCTATAATAGCACAGAGAAAAACTATTTTTTATCTAGAAATACAAATAGAAAGTTTAGAATATAAACTCTAACATAATCTATAAATGAATAAGGAAGAATATGCCATAGACGAAAAAATATATGAAAACTATGACGGATTAAAAATAAAAATAATATTTTCTAATCTAGGAAGAAGATATAAGAAAATAGGTGACAATCTAAATTTAATGTTAGAAAAAGAAACGGTAAAACTAGAAGATAGTTTAACTGCTATGATAAGAATAACAAAAGAAAATGAAGAAATAGATAGAAAAACGAAAATTAGAAAAAATAAAACAAGCAAAAAAGGAAGTACAACAATTAGAAAAAGTAAAAAATACTAAAATAATAGAACTAGAAAAAGAGTTGGCCATATTAAAGAAATGTATGAAATTAAACAAAAAGAAAAGGAACAAAAAACAAAATTAGCAAATGAGATAATTAAATTTAAAGAAAAAATGAAATTAGAAGATGAATTAGAAGAAAAAGAAGAAAATAACCAAGATAATCTACCCTAAATAAGAATTGATGAAATAAACGGCGATGATCTAGAACAACATTCGGAAACAAGCGAAACATATACGGAACTTTTAGCAAACATAGATAATACAAAGAATTTAGAAATAAATACAGGAGACGTAGACATAGATGAAAAACCTAGCACATCAGGAGTAAAACACCCAAAAATTTAAATCCAAAATATTATAATGAAAACTATGAACAATATGATAGAGAAAAAACTACATGGGATAAAAAATTAAATAAAAGAAGGACGCCTAAACCAGTAACTGGACAACATGATTTTTTAGATTTAGACTGTGTAGCAGATATAAATAAAACAATCCAATTATGGATAGGATATATATCAAAACAATTAATAGATAACAAAATAGTAATGACAGAGACACCAGGATATATAGAAAAAACACTTATAAAAACAGTAAAATTATGGCTACAAAATTTAACAAGTGAAAGCTTAACAACTTTAAGAAGTAATAAAAAATTCGATGGAGAAATAGCTACTACATCTATGGAAATAATATATAAATATGAAATAGCTATAAGAAATGAATTTAGTAGTATGACAACAGAAGTAGAAGAACAAAATAAAGAAAAAATCATAAACCGAAATCTAATGACAAAATTAGCAATATGTAATATGTGTTATATAGATGAATATACATGTGCATTTAGAGAATATTATTATAAAGGAACATATAACATAGAAGAAAGTAAAGAAATAAGAAAATTATATTTTACAAAATTACCAGAACCTTTTAATTCAAAAAAAATAAAAAGTTGGAATGAAGCAGAATTAACAGACACCTTAGGAGCTAGAATAAAATTCTTGCAACGATGGTTTATGGAACTATGTGAAAAACATAAAGAAGAAATAAAAATGGAAAAAATATTAGTAAAAAACTTGGCATGTTGCAAAAATAAAACAGCACCTCAATTTGGTTGTACGGATAGGTATTATAAAAATAGAAAGAAATATAATAAAAAATACAGATCAAAATATAAATATAAAAAACCAAGAAGAAGATATTATGTAAAAAACTACAAAACCAAAAGACCATATAGACCAAAAAGAAAAACTAACGGAATGTACTTATTATAATTGTGGAAAATTAGGACATATAGCTAGAGATTGCAAATTACCTAAAAATCCAAAGAAAAAACAAATATCAGAAATAATAATAGACGATGAAAAATATACACAGATAGAATTCATAGATTATGAATTAGAAAGTGAAGATAGCATATATGAAATATCAGAAAATGAAATAAATAACGATATAGAAATAGAATCAGATAATGAATTTTATAATATAACAAATGACTGAAACAGATATACAAATAATAAATAAAGAAAAACACCAAGACGAAGAATCTTCAGAACAAAAAATAATATTTGATAATAATATATTTGAACAAATAAAAGGAAAAGAACTAGACCTAAGCATAGCAAAAATATTCGAAATACCAACAATAAGAAACTGGTTTAAACGACAAAAAGAAGAATATTATGTAGTAAGTCAAAGAGAACATATCATAGATTGCAAATACACTAAAGGTAAGGCCAAAATACCAATAATAAATAAACGAATAATAAATAAAGAAATACAAGATATTAAGGCTAAAAATCCAATTAAATATGTACATTTAGGAGGAACAGAAATACTAATAAAAGCATGTTTTAGAGAAGGAATAGATACACCCATAGAAATATACTTAGCGGATGATAGAATCATACAACCCATAGAAAAAAGTATAATAAGTGCAGTAAAAGGTAACCTCATATACCAAAAATTTAAATTTATAATAAGTGCTAACTACTCAGTAGCAATAAATGACAGAAATATAGATAAATCATTAGTATTATATTGGAAAATGTCAGGAATAGAACTAGCCCCGGGAAGTAAAATATTTACAGCTAGATGTAAAAACTTATATGTTTTAACAACAAAACATAAAATAACAGCAAAAAATAAAATAAAATAAATAAAAATAGAAAATCCTTTTGAAAGAATAGT